>NC_061509.1:171212114-171266634 GCF_022539505.1 Lolium rigidum | reverse complement strand
ATGTCTTGCTCATAAATAAGCATGTGCATAACATATACACAAGCCGGAGGGTGTGATTACCCCGTGTGCATCATCATTTGGTGATCAAACCATTTGATGCCGGCAAAAAGGGAATTAAGCCGTAAGAAATCATCCCGGGGAAGAAATGGTCAAACCCATTGAGTTAACACCGGGATAAACCAAAGAATCCAGACAAGGGAAAGATTCACATCTAGCCTACCCAACTCACCTAGCACTACATGGTTTGCTAACCATCGGACAAATAGGCAACTTGTGCCTATTATAGTTTGTCAACAAGAAAGAGCACCGGAAATCCAACAAGGATTGCCCAGGTGATGCATCCACACAGCCACAACAAGCCACAGAGAGGGGAGCTACCCATGACAGCATCAAAGAGCTGCCAGGGCCACCTCAACCCATAACCAACACCTTAAGCCACCACATCATCACCCAGTAGGGTTCAGTAGGGGGCTAGGGTACCCAACCAGTGGTTGGCATCCATCTAGCCCTAACAAATTCATTGAAATGATCATCATCGCAAGTGAGTTCACATCATTTATCCATCTAATAAAGCAAGCTAATACAGATAAATGAACTACACAAGTAATCAAAGCACCAGAGTCTTGCAGATGATCTAATGGATCATTGCAAGCATCAACTAATGCTTGAACATGCACCATCACACACCAGGCCAAGCCTGTGTGATGCACACACAACACACAGAGAGCAACAACGTGAGGCACGGACATGAAACAACATCTCTCACAAGCAATTGATGATCATATGATCATCGTAGTTTGCTAGCACCGGTTACGGATGGCTATAACTAAGCATATTCATGAAATTAAGCACAAGATATAGCACACCGTGAGCACTGGCACTTGCCAAAGGCAAGGATCATGCATCATGATCAAGCCAGAGGCAAGTGGATGTATCCACAGGAGAGGCAGGAGCAAGATAGCAGCAGCAGTAACAATTAAAAATTGAGCACGACACCACAGTAAGTTCATGAGCTAGGGCTCATGAATTGCAACAGCAACTGATAAAGAAGAACAGCACAGCGCAGAAGCTAGGAATAATGGCAGCAGCATACACAGAGCAGCATCATAGCAGCAGCACAAGTGCATCCATGGCTAGCACAACAGTAAAAGCGCAAGCAGCGGGCACGGCACATCATCTCCATGGGAGAGGCAGGCCAATCCCTAGAGCAGAGCACAGAGAAGGAGGAAGGAGGGGATTATTGGAAGCGTGTACCTGGAGCAGAGCACCGGCGTGCCATGGCGGCACGGCGGCACATGCCACCCACGGCAGCGACAAGCCGCGCCTGGCCTGGCGTCGCCAAGCGCGTGCGCTCCATCACCACCGCGTCAACGCCACGGCGGCATCGCAGCACCAGGGGCGCCGGCGAGTGGCGTATCGCCGCGGAACTTTGCGGCCGTGTGACGCAGATGAGATGGGGGCGAACGGTGGCGGCGATGAAGTATAGATCGCCGCGGACAGATCGGTGCGCCGTCGTGCGGCCGTTCTTTTGCAACCTATCTCGTCGCCAGAGATGGCCGGAGGCGGCCGAGGTAATTCGGCGACGGCGGCGGCGACCACGGATCGCCAGAGCGACGGGAGAGAGTTAGGGTTTGGTCATGCGTGAGAGGAAGAGAGGGGAATGGGGCTGGTCGAGCCGGACCGGACCGGTCGGTTCGATCTAACCACTGGGTTGCACCGACAGGTGGGCCCAGGGGTATTTTTGCCATTTCACAATTCAATTAAAATGCATAAACTTTGGAAATGCACAATAAATATTTTATAGCTCTAAAAAAATAATTAAAAATATGAAAATAGATCAGCATAAAATTCTCTATCATAATAAAATACAAAAGGGAATTTTTGAAGACAATTAAGAATAAGTCTTCCTTTGAGGATTAAAATAATCATTTAAATCACACATATAATTTTCAATAATCAAATAAGTCCATTAATGCATTTGGACTTTAAAAAAACACCTTGACAACATTTCAAGGTTGTATATTACTTTAAATCAAGTATCCCCAAATCATTCTTAGTAATAACTTCCTACATGAAATAATAACGACATCGGAAGGGGGGAAACAAACCCTAAAACTGGAATCATGCATAATTGCTTCTTTAACCATTGCCCTTATCGGACAATGATGCTATTTTTCAGAACCAGAGGACAAGGGTCAGTCCACACCATCCAACTGCAAAACTTTGCAGTGTTCGAGCAAGTTCATCGCTTGCTCATGTCATTTGAGTATTTCTATCAAATTACTTGCAAAGTATTATGGTTATCACTATTGCATAAAAATCAAAACCACTACTTTCATAACTATGAATATGACTATGTGGTGGGCAATGGAACCATGGATTGTGTTGATATGGTGGAGGTTCCATTGCACGGGTTTATATCCATCTAGGATTAAACAACAAATGTCGCCAGATGATTCTTGTGCCGTAATACCCGTGTTAACCATAAGATCCGGAGTGGGACGGAGTAGTCAAAAGTGTTTCCACCTCTCGTTCATCAACGGATGCGCTTTACCGTAGACACTTGTATCTGTCAGGGCAAGCGGTTGGCTGGGGAAGCCTTAAGTCCCCACGGCATAGTCCGTAGACACTTGTCACTTGAAGTGCAAGCGGTTGGCTGGGGAAGCCTTAAGTCCCCACGGTATTGCGGTCTATGATGGGTTGCAGCTACCGGCGAAGGAGTTTGGTTAACGAGTCCCAAACTGTTGTCGTGGTCGGGGTCCACCCGTGAGTGCGAATAATGGGACCGGCGAGGACCCAGGGTCGGGGTATGCAACAAAGGGTGGGTGTTCGAGGTAGCGGAGGAACATGATTGGCTTGACCTTATACCGGGCCTCACACCAAAGGAAGTGTGGACGGGAAAGCTGCCCGGTTGGCACCAAGGTTAAGATCTCTTATGGGTAAAGCAACACACCTCTACAGAGTGTAAAGAACTGTGACCTGTCACTCCCTGTTCCGGGATATGGAACTACGAACGCAGCCGGAAAGGAGCTCCATGAAGTTCTAGTAAACCGGTGAAGGCTGACGGACATAGCTCTTTGGAATAAAAGCAATTTCTTGAAGAAATGTTTACCAAAACTTGCATTGATATTAGACTTTCTGGTCTAATATCGTAGCTAGTGCATTAAACACCTCTTATCTATAATGAACTTGTTGAGTACGCTCGTACTCATACCACTCTTAAATCCCATGCTTAGATTGCCTGAATCGTCTGGAGGAGGAGTACGACAATAATGAAGGAGCCGAGATCATCGGCTATGAAGAACCAGACCTCTCTGGAGGTATAGAAGGCGTAGACTACCTCATCGTCTACGGATCCGGAGAGGCTTCCGGAGGAGATCAAGCCTAGAGACATCCAGTTCTAGTAGTAACCGAGCAGCCCGAACTCTTAGTATTTAGCTGCTCGAGGCAATAAATGTATAACTTAATGAGACTCTTATATTGTAAGCTAAGTTGGGTTCGCCTCGAACCCAGGAGTATTCCTCTTAGGACCCGAGAGGAGCTCCGAGACGACATGTGTATGATATTTGTAATAATAAATGAATGAGTTATGGACCTGCTATGTTCTGTTGTACTACTTTGAGGGATGTAATATTTGCGGAATGGTACTTCGTGAATGTTATATCAACGACTGGCATACTACAACATGTAGTGGTATGCAGGGTCACCACAGTTTTTTAATTTTCTCTTCAAACACCTCATGTTCTAACTTATGATAAATACTATAAAGCTCCCTAATTTTGTTGTTGTTTTCCATTAAGTCGAACTAGTGAAAATATAAACAAGAAACAAAAAGATATAATTGCAGAATCTAAAGGAAATAACTACGAGCACTCACCAGCAACTAAAAAACTTAGTAGCAAGAGGATGTGAGTACCTTTTACCTTACCTCCCCAGCAACGGCGCCAGAAAAGAGCTTGATGTCTACGCACGAAACTATTCTTATAAAAAGTATTGGGCCTCCAAGTGCAGAGGTTTGTAGAACAACAACAAGTTTCCCTTAAGTGGATCACCCAAGGTTTAACGAATTCAGGGAGGTAGAGGTCAATGATATCCCTCTTGAGCAACCCTGCAATTACGATGCAACAAGTTTCTTGTGTCCCCAACACACCTAATACACTTGTCAGGTGTATAGGTGCACTAGTTCGGCGAAGAGATAGTGAAATACAAGTAATATGGATGATTGTAAGTAGTAATTGCAATTTGAAATAAAATGGCAGCAAGGAAACATGTAACAGAACTGGTTGTAAACGGTGTTTCAATGCTTGGAAACAAGGTCTAGGTATCATACTTTAACTACTGGACACTCTCAACAATGATACCATAATTGAATACATAGATATTATTACTTCACTATGATACTCTAAAACACTCTCCGGCTTGATAATAAACACAAATTCATTGCGTAGGTCTGCATAAGCATTCCTTAAAGTTTGCATTCCCAATCTATGAACACCCCACGCTGTCATTTTGAGCATACAAAGATGATACTAACTAGTCACCACAATTCCTAAGTATTTTTGTAAATTAAACTTAAGAAACAAACACGGTGTGCACACTATGACCTTCACACCGTTGGACAAGGTGTCCCCGGAGATCACATAATAAAACTACTTGAGTAGCACAATAGTTGAAGAATAACATCTACTTATTCAACTAGATCACAAAGCTCATGATCACATAAAGATCATATATGGAAAGATAGATAGACCACATAGCTACCGGTAAAGCCATCAACCTTGGGGGAGAACTACTCACTCCTCATCATGGGAGTCGACAATGGTGATGAAGATGGCGTTGAAGTCGATGGAGATGGCTCCGGGGGCAATTCCCCTTCCCGGCAGGGTGCCGGAACAGAGATTTCTATCTCCCGAATCTTGTCTGCGACGGTGGCGGAGCTACGGAACTTTTCTTGGGAAGAGGCTGATTGATTTAGGGTTCACGTGTCGGGAGGCTTCTTATAGGCGGAAGGGAGAGGTCGGTGGAGTCCAAGGGGGGCACACCATCCCTAGGAGCGGGCCAGGACCAGGCCACGCCTAGGCATGGTCTGGCCACCCTGTGGCCCCCTTCGTCTCTCCTTCGGACTTCGTCTTCGTTACGTAAAAATAAGATCTTCGGCTTTTTTTTCGTCCAATTCCGAGAATATTTCCTGTACAACTTTCTGAAATACAAAACAACAGAAAACAGGGAACTGGCACTGCGGCATCTTATCAATAGGTTAATGCCGGAAAATGTATAAAAGTGAAATGAAGTGTAAACAAAACATACAAGAATTGGTGCAAAACAAGCATGAAGTATAAAAAGTTATTGATACGTTTGCAATGTATCAGTGCCCGAATATGCGGTGCTTCTCCTTTTCAAATGCCACTACTTAGTCCCCGTTTGAAATTGTCTTTGGCTGTAGAGTCATCCGTGAAGAGTTGGTGGCCCCTTGTGACTCCATGCCTCAACTTTCCAAGAAAGGCTATCGCTTCAACTAATGTGCTACTGTCTTCGAAGATATGAAACGAGAGGAATGTGAGGGTCTTTTGCAAACTGTTGTCTCGCTCAAGGATTCTCTTCTCTCGCATCAAGATGAAGACAACAATGGGCGATCGCCGGCGCCTGGCACCAAGACTTGGAAAATATCATTCCGGATGATTATATTTTTTGTTCCATATTTGAGCTTCGGTCATTTATTGTTTCGATCTCTATTTCTCTATCAATGTAAAGACAAAGCTTCTGCCCCATTAAAAACAGTCATGTGTCGATCTTAACAGTGCAAGTGAAAGGATTCTAGTGGTAAACTTACTTAAGAGTTAGGAGTCATCAGCAGATTCCGTCAGATTTAGCAGAGACCCACAGTTATAGAGAACCATGGTAAAAACCGACAGTACCGTGGTACTAGATTGATAGGTCGAACCTGTGTCAGTTTGTTCTCGATGTACTAGAACACACATTTTTTCTCGTGGGGCCAAAAGTCAGAGGTACAACTGACGAGTGCGAAGTCTGACCAAACGGCCAAATTAATGCTGGTTGCTCTATAGCGAGCTAGATGTGCTGTTGGGCCGTTACCTTTGCTTGAATTCGCAGAAAGCCTACGCTTTGCTACTACAACTACCTGCCCCCTTCGGCCCTTGCAACCAAGTGACATGGGTTTCTTTCTTCACTTTCCATGCATGTCAATTATTGGATTTTAGAGAAGGTTTGCATGCATGTTCTCACTTGTCTCATAATCAGTGGGTGCACCTTTGTTAGGTCGAAGCATCAGCTTTTGAGATGCAGCATTTCGGCGATTTTTAGTCCTGTCGGCGCATTTGTATGCAGGCTTTTACAAGTTTTTATGCTAATCCAGCTTAAATTTACACTGATCGTCACTCACCATATAATAAGAAGTTAAACACCACCTAATGCTACGATCTTCATCTTTTGATATCTCTTTTGCAATTGCATAGATTTTTATCACGGTTCGTTAATGGAGCACATCTTCGCTGGGATTTTTTTGTTAAAACAAGGACGAAAAAAAAGATTATTACACACCACAGCTATGGTTTGCACCTCACCTACTATCAAAAGTGGATCATTAAAGAATATTCTAGTTCATGGATTTTCGAGGTATGTCGTCGGCTTAATTATGATGCCATCCCAGTGTGTAAACTAATCAGTGCATTAATTAATTGCTCGTCTGGTCTTCGCATCATATGATTGCATACACGCCAGGCCTTATATCGCTTAATTAGTTAAGCAAAGTTCATGTTGCATCAAGGAAGATTGAGGATGAAACATCTTCTTCACATGGGCCTCTACTTAATTAAGTACTAAAAGCCAGTGCGCTCTCGATGCTTTGTTAAAGCAAGAATAATTAAGGTGGTTAGTGATGAACAAGAAAATAATGGTTGTTGCAATGCGAGAGTAGCCAATGAAGTGGATGCGATCTGTGAAGCAATCTGAGGCGTAACGAACGAAACTTGAGATACGGAGTAGTACCATGCAATTAATCATGTTTACTCGCTTCAATATAATCAAAGCTAACTATGTTCACCTCATTTAGACGAGCAAAGAAGCAATACCCTGCTCTCTGTCACTTACTAGATGGCTGCGGCTGCAAACGGAGCAAATAAACAGGATCCATTTGGGCAGAATGGTCCAGCCGATCGAGCACTCACCCGGAATCATATTTTTGACATTATTGGCCTATTCTAACTATTTGGCGTCATTTGGTCTAGCCTAAATTACACGTTTGAACCATGATCATTATTCTTTTGGTCTAGCCTGCTTGCAACAATCCTGTCATGAGCCTTGTTCTGCCCGCTTGTTGCATTTCTCATTCTTTTGGGGTTAACACTTAACACCCAGTAGGTCGTTCAAAGCATCGTGCAAGCCCTGTGGACAGTCCTCGGCATGCTAACCAAGGGCCCCACAAGTGTTATACTGAAACAAAATGGCAACATACATTTCTAAAATTCTTAGCCGGTGGATATTAATATTGTTTTTGAAATATTCTGCAATGTTTCTTGCTAGAGTCAGAGATGTCTAGTCGTCAACGTGTGAGCATGACTGTTTGGCATGGACATACAAGGGCTTCCTCCGACAATTTTTACAGCAATATCAGCGGTGACTGTCGAAAGTGAAGTCGGAATAGCTAGCTCGAGGAGGAATGATGACGGTGAAGATGGTTGGAAACTTCAGCAGTGGTATTCTATCTCCAAAGCTTCATGTTGGTAGCCATGCCCCGGTGCCGGTCGTGCTCCATGATGGCAAACAGATGTGGGAACTGGTGACGATTTCCTTTCAAATTTTCACTAATTAACGGTCGAATTTTATTCTTCTTATAATGATTAGTAAGATAAACTAAAAAACTTTTGCTCAGATAAAAAGAACAATTTTCTCAGTACACAGTCAGCATTCTCTTCCATGCAAGCAGTGTCGGCAGAAACATTTGTTTTTCTAGGGAAGGCATACCATTTGGTAATCCATCGAGTGGGAAGCATTCCTCGGGTTAGTACGTGCGTATCTTTCCCTTCCCTTTCTGGTAGCAGCAGCACGAGCAATGAAGCAAACATGGGGACAAGGGTGTCAACGTAAGGAGGACCAAACTGCCCAAACACACACGCCACCAACACCTCCACCGGCCCACCGGATGACCTGAACATAAAAGACCGCCCCCCGTCGCCCTCCATTCATCCTCACAGAGACAGAGAGTCCCTCCACCTAGAACCGGCTCAGCTGCAGTTAGGCACCACACCACCATTATTTTCCTTCTCTCACACACAGACGTGTGAGTAGGAGAAGTAGGAGGCTAAGATCAGAATAGAGCGGAGGAGAGCAGAGGGAGGCGCGCCCCAGCCGGTACTCTGCTCCAAGGATTTGAGGTGAGTGCTGCTCATTTTATGATTTGAGGATTATTTTTCGCCTCAGGTTTTTCTTCCCCTTGTTACATTAGTTTTCAGCCATATACTTCATGGCTTGGCTAGCATATGCATGGCCATAAGTTGAGAGTCAACTCGATGGGATGATGTTACAATGCATGCCACTATTTGGTTTCCAATTTTTCAACCAAATTTCCCACTTACCTGTTTCATGGGGTAGGATTGGCTTGAGACAACTAGGCAAGACGCCGGTGTACCAGAAAGGCGTCCATGGATGTGGCTAATCCAGTAAAAGCTCTGCATATTTTTCGATAAAGCTCTGCATATGAATCTACCACGCCGTAGCTTTTTAAGCTCAACATCTTTCCCAAGTGATCAACCATACAAAAGGCCACCTTCCAGGACTCGGATCAATGTACTCCATGGTACCGGAGTTAACCACTGAATCATTAGGAAATAAGACCTTGGTGGGCTAGTTAGGTTAAGCATTGTTTGAAAAAAGTTAGGTCAGGCATAACCTCACTGCAGGCATGTTAACTAGTACAACTGAGAAAAACTGAGGTTGTGCCTCCAGTTTCAGGAGTGTCGATGTCCGATGCCGGTTGATTGCATTCTAAGAATACAGTACGTCAGTACATAGCACCATGTCATCTTTCTTTTGGGAAACAGACTTGGCCAAACTCGTACGGTTCCTCGCTCTGGCAAAGTCATAAGTCCAGCGAGGCTATTCCTAGTCTGAACTGGACGGCACTTCTGCATACGTGTGCGAAAAGGGGCCCGGTTCCTGCCGAATTTTCGTGTGGGCTCGCCATGCCGGTTTCAGGCTTCAAGTCAATGTTTGCCCACCACAATAGCCTTGCATCTGAAGCCTGCAGCTGCAAGAATATATTCTCAGCTCACCAAGTGCTGATGGCATGACAAAAGGATTTCGGAAAGCATCCCAAGACAGCGCTCGATCAGAATCTTTCCGTGTGTTGGCAGGACCGGCACGCCGGCCACTTGGCATTGGCAGGAGCTGTGTAGCGTCAGTCAGTACGGTGACTGGGTCTGCTTAAACAAGGGGCACTTAAATTTGTCTCGTTTCAGTGTTTGGCAAAATAGAATAACGTTCATACATGGACCATCTGCCTTTTTTTTTATCTAAGGGAAGAGCTTCCATTAGACTGTTGCGACGAGTATCATTCATATATAGTACCTTTGCACTGAGCTTCTTGATGGTATTGCAGCTTCAGGCAAGAAGAGATACCAGGTGGCCAAGATGACTGCCGGTTTCCAGCTTGGCGTGATCGGGTCTCTCGCGCTCTCTGTGGCATCGTCTGTCGCCATTGTCATCTGCAACAAAGCCCTCATCAGCACCCTTGGCTTCCCATTCGGTACCTAACTCAGCCCTGTACTAGTTTACAAACATAAGAAAACCTGTTTGCTATCACAGGTTATCAGCATTGCGAGATACAGATTTCCAGTTTGCTACTTACCAGCCATTAATTCTCTCTGCAGCTACAACATTAACAAGCTGGCATCTCATGGTGACCTTCTGCACCCTCTATGTGGCACAGCGCATGCACTTCTTCGAACCCAAGGCGATCGATGGACACACGGTGGTACTATTCGGGCTGCTGAATGGTACCTCGATTGGCCTTCTCAACCTTAGTTTAGGGTTCAACTCCATTGGATTCTACCAGGTTCGTTCTCTTGTCATTCTGTTTCCTTGCTTGGGAAAGGATGCAGCAGATTCTAACATTCGGCATGCTCTGCAGATGACAAAGCTGGCCATCATACCTTTCACAGTACTGTTGGAGACAATCTTCCTAAAGAAAAGATTCAGGTAACAAAAAATCAAATGGAGTGATGTCTGTTAGCTATAACTTATAAGTACCAACTGAATTTCATTCAGGCCAAACCAATGATAAGAAGATAGATATGCTACAACCTGCGAGTGCAGTTTTTATGCAGTTTTCGAATTTGGCCACAGAAAAATTTATGTGCATCAGTTGTTCTCCTTAATCATCAGATCAAATGAAAAAATATATAAAAAAATGACCAAACTATATTTCTGTATTTATTTGAATGTTTAGTGTTTGTTGTATTCTCTGGGCCTCTGAGCCCCGTTAAGTGTTATTTGTTTTTAGAAACCAGTCAGTTTCCTTCCATTTCTTGCTATGCTGACACCAATCTAACAAACAATGTGCAGTGAGAGTATCAAGTTTTCTCTGCTGGTTTTGCTGCTTGGAGTTGCCATTGCTTCTGTCACTGACCTCAAGCTAAATCTTCTTGGGTCGATTCTTTCTGGCCTCGCCATCGCCACTACTTGTGTTGGCCAAATTGTATCCTATATTTGAAATATTTATCATCTAGGTTTCACAATCTTCATCCTTACGTACATTATATCTATAGCAATAGTATGTTCAAGCAATCACTATAAGAACCTGAAAGCAAAATAATACAAAATAAGGAAATGTACTGATTCAATAATATATATTCCGACCATGTTCTAAAAATGCCTAAGAGAAGAACTATGCTACTTCATTACAAGCTACCCATGTCATTATTTATCCTAACATTTTGTACTACTGCCAATTTTTTCATGTTGTATCCTTGACCTGTTAAAAGCTCACAAATACAATACAGAGAAAGTTGAAAGTCACCTCAACGCAGCTTCTGTACCAATCTGCACCTTACCAAGCAGCAATTTTGTTTGCAACTGGCCCCTTCGTGGATCAACTCCTTACTAACCGCAGCGTCTTTGCCCACCAATACACTGCTCCAGTTGTGGTATGCGTTCAATGGTTAATATGTAAACACTTGGCTAACGTTTTCTGGAGAACAACACAAAAAAAATCTTCTACATAATGCATATAAATCTGGGTGTATCAGAACGACGCTGTGATAATGTTTTACGAACTTTTGCAGGGCTTCATTATTATGTCTTGTCTGATTGCGGTGTCCGTGAACTTCAGTACATTCCTTGTGATAGGCACAACATCGCCCGTGACATACCAGGTTCTTGGGCACCTTAAAACATGCCTGGTTCTATCATTCGGCTACACCTTGTTGCACGATCCCTTCACCATGAGGAACATATTGGGCATTCTCGTGGCCATATTCGGGATGGCACTCTACTCCTGCTTCTCGGTGATGGAGAGCAAGAAAAAGTCAGCAATTGAATCACTTCCAGTGTTGTCACAGGTTTGATTTCAGCAACCACCGCATGATAGATTTTTCTTAACCATTAGCAGAAGCTTCACTTATCGAGTTTGATTCTGATTTACACATGAGATTCATATGATGTTCTTGCAGAAGCCTGAGAAGGAGACTGAGCCACTCTTGGAAACCAAAGACGACAGCGATATCAAGAAGGCAAATGGCGTAACCCATGAGTACTAAGCATCTTGTCTTGTTTAGCCTAGCCCAGCTCTACCATCAGTACATATGCACAGTGTACGTTGCACGCCTACTCTTTTTTGTTTCCTCCATTAGGTATTCATAATTATTATCGAGTGGCACGAGAAGCAAATGTACTGGTATCTGTTTAGCTGGTGTATAATTTGACGTGGCAGTAGACGACTCGATGTCGCCGCAACCGAAATTGTATAGAGGCACCATATGGTTCATTTGGGGGAGATCGGACTTCAAGAAATTGTGAACGGTCTTACCAATACATAAATTTATAATTCTCTCGAATTTCATATGCTTTTATATTCATCCATGTAGGACTTAGGTTCAAACTTTTCATAGTACTTTTTAAGCAATGCACTCATGACAGTACATGACAGAGTGTGGTTAGTTACACAAATTTGTATCTCTATATCTATCTATGAGGTGCTTGGGTTTTGCAAAACTCCACAGACAAGCGGAAGAGAAATGCTATCCAAACTCCGTCCAAGACATAAATTTTACCAAAACTTCATTATGATATTTTTGTTGAAATGACAATCAAGGTGAATCAATGTCAGAAACCATATACAGTATCTCTTTATGCCAACCAGACCAATTGCAAGTTGGTTATTAAAAGGTATATAAGTTGTGGTATGTGGAATCCTGAAAGAGGATTTTGTTGGCAAGTAATAATGTAATCTTTCTTCTTTCAATAAATCTGCTACGATAGATGATGAAACAGCTACCATCGAAGATGTTGAGTATGAACAGAAATCAGTTTTCTCATCGTTTGCTAGTTTGACGAGAGAGAAGTGGCACAAACCTTGACAGAGACCAGGGAACTCATCCAGATCCCTGAGCACCGGACGACGGCGACGCCAGTGGCGATGCGGGCGGCGGTTGCAGAAACGGCGGCGGGCGACCCAACACTGAATACTCCAGCGGTCCTCCCGTTGCGATGCGGCGAATTCAGCGGCACAGCTGCTCGCGCGTAGGGCTTTTTCTGGGCCGCGTGCAGAGGTGCAAGGCCACGGGTTGAGCAAGTTTTCGGATCCGTGTTTTGGCCGAGCCTGCTGGGTTAACGTGGCCTTCCAAGTTGGGCGGGCTAGGCTTTACTATTGTGCACTTGTACGTTATTTTACTGGCCCGACAAACCACAGATAATAAGATCAAACGCCAAAAAGACCTACTTGTAACCAGACGACTCAGGCTGGCTAAAATAAACTACTCCCTCCAGTTAGTCGGATTAGAACTTTTCCTCCAGTCTCCTCTCAGCCGCCGCCTCAATCCTAGTCGCCTCTAGTTTATCCTCCTCCATAGATTGGTTCCCCCTCCTCCGGTCGGCTTCGCCGGCGTCGGGAGGAGTGGGGAACCCGATCTATGCGTGGAGTTTCGAATAAAAGTATTGTTTTCATTAGATTATGTTAGAATTTTGGTAGCCGTCTTCTTGTTGGTTTCCCCTCAATGGAGATGGCATCATCTGCAATAAGTGATCTTCTTCCCGGCGTTGATGGTGGTGTTGAAGAATCACAATTTTCTAGGTATGGATCTTCAGATCTTGCTTCGCCAGATCGATTTTGGATCTTTTGTCGTTGTTGCCGCGAGGAGGATTATCCTCGCAGTTTTTGTCCCGGCTGCTACGTCCTCGACAATGGTGATTCGTACTCTCGGCTCTCCATCGACGACTGATACGTCTCCGACGTATCGATAATTTCTTATGTTCCATGCCACATTATTGATGATATCTACATGTTTTATACACATTATATGTCGTATTTATGCATTTTCCGGCACTAACTTATTAACGAGATGCCGAAGAGCCGATTCTTGTCTTTCTGCTGTTTTTGGTTTCGAAATCCTACAAAGGAAATATTCTCGGAATTGGACGAAATCAACGCCGGGGTCCTATTTTTGCACGAAGCTTCCGGAAGACCGAGGGGAAAGGAAGTGGGGCCACGAGGCGCCGCCACGGCGGGCGGCGCGGCCCGAGTCTTGGCCGCGCGGCCCGGCGTGTGGGGCCCTCGTGTGGCCCCCGCGTTGCCCTTCCGCCTACTTAAAGCCTTCGTCGCGAAACCCCCGATGCCGAGAGCCACGATACGGAAAACCTTCCGAGAGCCGCCGCCGCCAATCCCATCTCGGGGGATTCGGAGATCACCTCCGGCACCTCGCCGGAGAGGGGAATCATCTCACGGAGGACTCTTCACCGCCATGGTCGCCTCCGGAGTGATGAGTGAGTAGTTCACCCCTGGACTATGGGTCCATAGCGATAGCTAGATGGTTGTCTTCTCCTCATGTGCTTCATTGTCGGATCTTGTGAGCTGCCTAACATGATCAAGATCATCTATCTGTAATTCTATATGTTGTGTTTGTCGGGATCCGATGGATAGAGAATACTATGTTATTTTATTATCAATCTATTACCTATGTGTTGTTTATGATCTTGCATGCTCTCCGTTATTAGTAGAGGCTCTGGCCAAGTTTTTACTCTTAACTCCAAGAGGGAGTATTTATGCTCGATAGTGGGTTCATGCATCCATTAAATCTGGGACGAGTGATGAGAAAGTTCTAAGGTTGTGGATGTGCTTGTTGCCACTAGGGATAAAACATTGATGCTATGTCCGAGGATGTAGTTATTGATTACATTACGCACCATACTTAATGCAATTGTCTGTTGTTTTGCAACTTAATACTGTAAGGGGTTCGGATGATAACCTGAAGGTGGACTTTTTAGATATAGATGCATGCTGGATAGCGGTCTATGTACTTTGTCGTAATGCCCAATTAAATCTCACATATTCATCATATCATGTATGTGCATTGTCATGCCTCTCTATTTGTCAAATGCCCGAGTGTAATTTGTTCACCCAACATGCTATTTATCTTATGGGAGAGACACCTCTAGTGAACTGTGGACCCCGGTCCATTCCTTTACATCTGAAATACAATCTACTGCAATACTTGTTCTTTACTATTTTCTGCAAACAATCATCATCCACACTATACATCTAATCCTTTGTTACAGCAAGCCGGTGAGATTGACAACCTCACTCGTTTCGTTGGGGCAAAGTACTTTGGTTGTGTTGTGCAGGTTCCACGTTGGCGCCGGAATCCCTGGTGTTGCGCCGCACTACATCCCGCAGCCATCAACCTTCGACGTGCTTCTTGACTCCTACTGGTTCGATTAAACCTTGGTTTCTTACCGAGGGAAACTTGCTGCTGTGCGCATCACACCTTCCTCTTGGGGTTCCCAACGGACGTGTCAACTACACGCATCAAGCAAATTTCTGGCGCCGTTGCCGGGGAGATCAAGACACGCTGCAAGGGGAGTCTCCACAATCCAATCTCTTTACTTTGTTTTTGTCTTGCTTTATTTTATTTACTACTTTGTTTGCTGCACTTATATCAAAATACAAAAAAATTAGTTGCTAGCTTTACTTTATTTACTGTCTTGCACTCTATATCAAAAACACAAAAAAAATAGTTACTTGCATTTATTTTATCTAGTTTGCTTTATTTACTACTGCTAAAATGGCCACTCCTGAAAATACTAAGTTGTGTGACTTCACAACCACAAATAATAATGATTTCTTATGCACACCTATTGCTCCACCTGCTACTACAGCAGAATTCTTTGAAATTAAACCTGCTTTACTCGAATCTTGTTATGCGAGAGCAATTTTCTCAGTGTTAGTTCCGATGATGCTGCTGCCCATCTCAATAACTTTGTTGAATTGTGTGAAATGCAAAAGTATAAAGATGTAGATGGTGACATTATAAAATTAAAATTGTTTCCTTTCTCATTAAGAGGAAGAGCTAAAGATTGGTTGCTATCTCTGCCTAAGAATAGTATTGATTCATGGACTAAATGCATGGATGCTTTTATTGGTAGATATTATCCCCCGCTAAAATTATATCTTTGAGAAGTAGCATAATGAATTTCAAGCAATTAGATAATGAGCATGTTGCACAAGCTTGGGAAAGAATGAAATCTTTGGTTAAAAATTGCCCAACCCATGGACTGACTACTTGGATGATCATCCAAACATTTTATGCAGGATTGAATTTTTCTTCGCGGAACCTATTGGATTCAGCTGCTGGAGGTACCTTTATGTCCATCACTCTTGGTGAAGAAACAAAGCTCCTTGATAATATGATGATTAATTACTCTGAATGGCACACGAAAAGAGCTCCACAAGGTAAGAAGGTAAATTCTGTCGAAGAAACCTCTTCCTTGAGGGATAAGATTGATGCTATTATGTCTATGCTTGTGAATGATAGGACTAATGTTGATCCTAATAATGTTCCGTTAGCTTCATTGGTTGCCCAAGAAGAACATGTTGATGTAAACTTCATTAAAAATAATAATTTCAACAACAATGCTTATCAGAACAATTCTAGTAATAACTATAGGCCATATCCTTATAATAATGGTAACGGTTATGCTAATTCTTATGGGAATTCTTACAACAATAATAAGAACACACCCCCTGGACTTGAAGCTATGCTTAAAGAATTTATTAGTACACAAACTGCTTTTAACAAATCTGTTGAGGAAAAGCTCAATAAAATTGATATTCTCGCTTCTAAGGTTGATAGTCTTGCCTCCGATGTTGATCTTTTGAAATTGAAAGTTATGCCTAATAAGGATATTGAAAATAAAATTGTTACTACAGCAAATGCCATCCAAGTTAGAATTAATGAGAATATAAGATTGATGGCCGAATTGCATGCTAGGTGGAAAAGAGAAGAAAATGAAAAACTAGCTAAAGAGAATAATGTAGTTAAAGTTTGGACTATTACCACCACTAGCAATGTTAATGATTCACATGTTGCTGCACCTCCTACTATTAATGGTAAAATAATTGGTGTTGGCAATGTTTCCACTCCTAGTGCAAAGCCCGCAAAACTGCCTGAAACTGATAAAACTGCTGAAATTTTTTCCAACATTGGGGATGATGATCCCATTGCTGTAGATTATAATGGTTTGGATTTTGATGATTTCCACATCTCTGAAGTTATAAAGTTCTTACAAAAACTTGCTAAGAGTCCCAATGCTAGTGCTATAAACTTGGCTTTCACAAAACATATTACAAATGCTCTCATAAAAGCTAGAGAAGAGAAACTAAAACTTGAAACTTCTATTCCTAGAAAGCTAGAGGATGGTTGGGAGCCCATCATTAAGATGAAGGTCAATAACTTTGATTGTAATGCTTTATGTGATCTTGGTGCAAGTATTTCCGTTATGCCTAAGAAAATCTATAATATGCTTGACTTGCCACCATTGAGAAATTGTTATTTGGATGTTAATCTTGTTGATAATGCTATAAAGAAACCTTTGGGGAGAGTTGATAATGTTCGCATTACCATTAACAATAACGTTGTCCCCGTTGATTTTGTTGTCTTGGATATTGAATGCAATGCATCTTGTCCCATTATATTGGGAAGACCTTTTCTTCGAACTGTTGGAGCCATCATTGATATGAAGGAAGGTAATATTAAATATCAATTTCCTCTCAAGAAAGGTATGGAACACTTCCCTAGAAAGAGAACGAAGTTACCTTTTGATTCTATTATTAGAACAAATTATGATGTTGATGCTTCGTCTCTTGATGTTACTTGATACACACTTTCTGCGCCTAGCTGAAAGGCGTTAAAGAAAAGCGCTTATGGGAGACAATCCATGTTTTTACTACAGTATTTTTGTTTTATATTTGAGTCTTGGAAGTTGTTTACTACTGCAGCAACCTCTCCTTATCTTAGTTTTGTGCTTTGTTGTGCCAAGTAAAGTCTTTGATAGTAAGGTTCATACTAGATTTGGATTACTGCGCAGTAACAGATTTCTTTGCTGTCACGAATTTCGACCTGCCTCTATGTAGGAAGCTCAGAAAAATATGCCAATTTACGAGCGTGATCCTCAGATATGTACGCAACTTTCATTCAATTTGGGCATTTTCATTTGAGCAAGTCTGGTGCCTCAATAAAATCCATCTTTACGGACTGTTCTGTTTTGACAGATTCTGCCTTTTTATTTCGCATTGCCTCTTTTGCTATGGTGGATGAATTTCTTTGTTCCATTAATGTCCAGTAGCTTTGGGCAATGTCCAGAAGTGTTAAGAATGATTGTGTCACCTCTGAACATGTGAATTTTTATTATGCACTAACCCTCTAATGAGTTTGTTTCGAGTTTGGTGTGGAGGAAGTTTTCAAGGGTCAAGAGAGGAGGATGATATACTACGATCAAGGAGAGTGAAAGCTCTAAGCTTGGGGATGCCCCGGTGGTTCATCCCTGCATTTCTCCTATAAATGTCCCTAGACTACCCTCTCAACCAGGGGGTCTGAGAGGGGCAAATGAATCTGGTTCACACGTTTGGCAATGCACAGTAAAATCTTTCCCCCACTTTTCATCTCAGCCGTTCGATCGGTAATATTTTTCCTCACTCGCTCAGCTTCCCGTGGAGTCCATGACGCATGGGGCCAGCTACATGCGAGGCCCGACGGTCAGAGACAGCCACGAGTGCTCGTTGGCGTCGCCTTCCGTCTGGAGCCGCGCGAAATGGTGAAAACCTAGATCGCGAGTCCCCGATTCACTCCCCAATCCCCGTCCGTCCTCTCCTCCCCAATCCTCGTCTCTCCTCCTCCCCAACCGTGGCGGCGCGCGTGGAGGAGCGGAAAGGGACGGCGGTAACCCGTGCGGCGCCGGCCGGTGGCGGACTCACCCTTCCCCGCGCGCGAGGAGAAGAGATCGGGGAGGCGCGGGACAAGCACGAGGGAGGCACCGTCTGGAGCTTCTAGAGGAGACCGGATAGAGGCATTGGAGCTCGCGTCGCTGGAGACGGGGAGGTGCGGTGGAGCGCGTGCCTCTACTCCGTCGCGGTCGCGGTCGCCAACTCCGAGCTCGCCCACGTCGCCCTCGTCCTGCCGCTCGTCACCTCCATGTTCTGGACATGTCTCTCCCTTGTCGGCGCAGATGCGGGTGGAATATTGGCGGCGGCTCAGGCCAAGGCAAGGAGAACCAAGATCTAGGTCGGTGCGCTCTTTTTGCCCTCTCCTTCCTCTCGTCTCCCTCCTCCGGCCGAGATCTGGGGCGGCACACACCATGGCCGGAGCAGTTCCTCACGTCCTCAGCCGCCCCTCCTCGATGATTGTTGCTTCAGGAGCTGCACTGATCGACCTCTTTCTCCTCCTACTACCTGCTCGACAGTTGAAGCACGAACATCTGGTACAGGATGTCCGCCCAGGTGCACGCACGCTTCTCTTCTTCCTAATTTTTGCCTCCTACCAGTGCCCTTCTCCTACAACTTCTCACTTTTCTTTGTGCAGGTGTTCGATGAAATTCCAAAAAGGTTTCGGGAGGATTGATCTCTGTAAGCTATGTGAGTTAGTTCTTCAAAAATATTAGTGCCAGTCAATCGTGACAAAACTCCTATATATTTTAGATCTACTTTTAACACTCGGATCCGGCGATGAGTGCGAATTTTTGATTCTCCCATGATGAGAAAAATGGACAATCTTGCTTATTGTTTTATGATTAAAAGTGAGCATGGCCATGTGATATCATGTATTCATGCTCTTTTAATTCTTTACCACCATTACATCTTATATCATTAGTTCCTTGTCAAAGAAATATAAGGATTGTAATTGATCTGCTTACACTGCTTCATTGTAGAGGGTGGAGAGTTCTGTGTTGTATCAGTCTTTAAGAGTTCACACTTCACCGAGGGGAAGGAAACAAGTTGTATTGAGAGCTGCCCATTTTTTTTTGTCTTGTTGTGTCTGCGTGGTTCATAAAAATATGGGGTTTCTATCCACTTTCTTGGATCAATCTTGATTTGCCATGCCTCAGCCACTCATTGGTATGGCATCTGTGGCATCGGCACAGCTTTTGGTGGCCTTGGCCTTGTCCCCAAAGATGATTTTGTAGCTCTGATGCCTTCTCTCATGTTTGGCTGGCTCTAACTGCATGGATTGGTTTAATATAATTTTTGTAATCAAGTTGCAGCCTCTCATCCATTATTCATATTGGAAATAAATGTTGACTGAGTAGCTGTACAAACTGACTGATCTAATGGTTTTTTTTTGTAGCATCAGTAATCACATGCAAGCGTGCATGCCCAAAAAGGAGAGAGAGCTAGCCTGCTATAGTGTTAGACATCTTCTGGATATATATAGCTGTCTTAATGTATCCATGGATTTTTGAACGCCTATATTTTTCAGAATGGTAACAAGGTAACTGCTCATTAGTACGGACATAAATATATTGCTTTAAATCCTACCAATTTGTATTTCATAGCAACGATGTTTTCAAGCTTTAGAAGTGCAAAGCATATAACTGCAATTTAAACCATGCATGTCATAATATTCAGGCCTTTTGAAGTTTTTAGTCTGGATTGGCTGCATGCATTCTGAAGACTCAGGGAAACACGAAGGAGCACTGCCAAATGGATGATTTTTCTTGGGACTCTTGTGCGGTTCAAACAGCTCTAAAAATTGTACCTATTTAGTAAGGTATATCCACTTGCATCATATTAGTCAAATATAAAGAAAATATTCGATCGTGTGGTGCATATTTCAATGAAATGGAGGTTATAGATACCTACTTTGTGGCTAATTTTTCAGTCCTAAAGAGAATATTCTTTCGAGGTGTTTATTCTTATTGTCGTGTGAAAATTGGATCGTGTGGTGCATATTTCAAAGAAATAGAGGTTCTGCTCGACAAGATCTTGATGCTCAAGCTGGAAAGTGGTTCATATTACAACCAGGTGATGCTTTGTGACCTTCCCATATCCACTTCTCAATTACCACATCATGTTAGCTATTTAGAAGTGTTAATTATTATGGTCATTAGTTGGCACTTACAAAAAATTGGAGGTTTTCTGAAGTTCGGTGATTTATCTGTGATGACGAAAAGTTGTGTTAACAACTACTACATTGGTAATATAAAATGGAGCATTTTTATCAGTGAGGGTATTTATTTTATTTATGCTTGTTTTCCGTAAGCCATCTGGTCAAATGGGTTTTAGAGTTCTGCTGACTTTTATTCTATGGCCACTGCAGATCATACTGAAGTTCAGGAAGTGGCTGCATGAGGTGAGGCCGAGACCCTCTTGTTCTTGTTTTGCTTTTACCTTTCCATAGGATTCTCATGCTAGATTACCTACTGTGTAGGTGTGTTGTGTTCTTGTTTTCCCTGGGAGCAGAACATGACCGCGTGTGTCATTGGGTGATCCAATCTGGTCAAGATCTCTGTGCAGCTTGGTAATTCAGGTACCGAAGCTTTGGGACATTCACTGCGATGAGATGGCTTATTATGTGAGAACTCTCTACTCATTTGCCTTTTATTCTTGGTATGCTCTGTTTGTTTTGGCCCACGCGGTGGTTGAATGGAACATTGAGGACTTTTGGAGGGTGGCCATAGGATGAGCTAGATCTTTTCTTCAGAGCAAAGGTGAAATGCTGAACCCTAAACCCTATTTGTTTCTTGCAAGTTATACTTTGGGGTATTTGTTGGATTCAATCCTCCTTAATTGAGTATAAATTTGAGCATACTTTGGAATAAAACAGTAACTGCAGAATGGTGTTTCAGATTATAATATAAAATTTATGTTTTTCTAATGATGAATAATCCTTTACTTGCTTCTTTTTTTTGGTTTGAAATTATCAGTTGAAAATAGTTATATAGCAGCAGGAATCAAGGATAAATAATTCATTAGTAGAATAATTAACACAGTTGCTTGTTCTTCTTCTCTGTTTTGTCTTCTTTTTTCTCATGAAAAAGCACATCCTTAATTCAAAATAATTAATTTGAACTCCTGAAATGGACATCACGGGGTGGTCAAGTGTAGGCTATATTCATGTGATCTGCAGATTTGTACTCACTTGCTACTTATTAGGCTGATGCTTTTGGATATAGAGATAAACAAAATATTATATCTCGGCTATAAAAGCTGTAGTGTGTGTGACTTGTTTGTCTCACGCATATCGGCATATTGGAGTAGATGTAGAGATAAACGAACATCACATCCGAATACAAGCTGAATGCGGTGTGTCATGAGTGGTTTAGTTAACCGCATAATGGAGTTCGTCTCTTGCGCCATCTTTAATTACATGTTTAAGCTTTTTTAGTTACTTGTTTCGTGTGTCCTTCATGTTTACCCTTTTTTAATCACTTCATTTCTTTGTTGTCAGGCAAGTTCTATGGTTGAGAAAGAGATTCAATATTTTTGTGTGGCCATGGGCCATGAAAATGAATCTTTTGAGGATTTCGTGAAGTCGCATGATGCGTACCAAGAGTACCTTATGTTTTCCCGATGAATAATGGTCTTGCCAGTGTTGCTGGAAATGTTGATAAATTATCTTCTTTGCAAAAAAGAGTTTGAAATTGTGAAGATAATGGATGATGAAGCAAAGAAAGCTTCTTTGATACCAGGTTAGCTGGGAATTGTAGTATCTCTATTAATTTTTACTTTTCTTCAGGCCACCTCTGTCATAGAGCTGGCTGTGCTAAATGCTTCTCTCGTAGTTGGTTTAGGTACACTTCTCTTTCATCTTAGGCTGTTATGTTAGCTGTCAATTTTAAATGCACTATATGGAAGCCACCCTAGACTATAATGTCCTATTGGGGTGTCACAAATCAAACTTGCATGATTTGCTGAGGGATATAACTATTTAGTAATTGCTCCTGGTTTTGCTTTTTTTTACTTGATATTCTGAATAGTTCTTTTGAAACAAAATTGTTTCTAGATTTTGTATGTTGATATGCAATCCTGATGATTTGCCTTTTCACACTTTTGTGCTTGTTCTGGCATGGCTCCTGAATATTGTAGAGTTCACACTTGGTTTTTTTTTTCCTTTTCGGATTATCTATCTTTTGTTGCTCTGGTATTGTAATGCCATGCCCCATTCAGATGATGCACGCTCCCAGCATTTGGAATTTTATTGTGCACCAGTTAGTAGAACAACTCACTATAAGTGCTTGCTCAGTACCATCATTTTAAGATGCATTGTGGCACAACATACCAATTTATGCTTATACTCATCGTTAATCTCCAGTAAGTTGATACTACCAATCACTCTTTCTGTATATACCGAAAATATATTTTCTTGAGTTTCATTTCAATGTATAAAGCGTGCATCCAGTGATCCAGGTTTAAAATTCAGCTCTATTTTCTCCCTTTTATCTATTTTACTTTTAGGCTTGGAGGATGGGCGACCACGCGCATCAGCCATGGTGCCACTTGCCGTCGCTTGTTTGTCTTACCCTCCACCCGAGCTCTTTTCATTTCTTCCTATTTTAGTTCTTATTTCTCGTGGATGATGCTGCATTTATGTACCAGATTATTCAGTGCATATCCTAATTTTTTTAGTGAATTAGGCCTATTTTTTAGTTTGGCACGGGGTCCCAAAATTTGCCGGCTCGGCTGTTTGTACCGCTTGTTGTTTGTTCTTGCAGTATGCTTTTAGTGATTATGATGGACTGGTAATGTTTGTACTCATATGTAGGTTGGGCTACTGGAGTCACTAAATCTTGCCATGGTCGCTCCCAGGGTAAAGCATTCTATCTGGAATCATTTCTTCAGTATACGTCATTATTGAATATTCTCCTCACCTACCATTAAGAAATGTGTTGTGTGTAGCCATGCCTCCTTCCGACCTCTGTGTACAGACATTTTTCTCCAATTTCTTGTTTGTTCAGAATGGTGCATATTTTTAATAATAATCAAGAGAAGTGGTTTAATTGTATGCATTAGGCAAGTTCTGCCCTCGAGGTCATAGCCAACTACTAAAAATGAATAATTTTTTTTGTTGAGGAAGCCATTGAAAATATTGGCGATGAGTTGCTGCTGCTGATTCGTACGTGATGTACCTCCTAGGTGAGCTGCTGCTGCTGATTCCTACATGATGTAGGTGCTAGGTGCCTAATTCATGGTTATGATGTTGCAGGATGAGAATGAATCTCCATAGACCTGCAAGATATAGTGTCACATGTTCACAGAAAGGGTACACAATGATTTCATTTCTATGGATCTAATTGTGCCTGGCATATTGGCCTTCTCAAGAGTTCCATTTCTGCATTTCCTCGCTGCTCTATATAGCTATTAGCCTATTATCGCAATAAAGGTATTTTACATTACCTTTTTTCGCATCCTGGATGGTTTAAATTATTTGGGTGCATGCCCTCTGTAGAAAAAACATGTACTTCGAGGTCGTGCTTACTCCTCTTGGAAATGTAACCCTTTTCTTGTTGCAAACCTTGCTGGCTGTCAACACCATTTGAATCCATGAATATTTAGTTGTTGTAAATGATTTTGGATTATTCATCTAAATTCTCAGTTGAGTTATTTCATGTTTGCTTCTATTATGCCGTACTCGGTGCGTATGAAAAAGAACATCCTTAATTCTAAATAATTTGTTTGAAATCCCGGAAATGGAGATGTGGGGTGATCAAGGATAGGCTATAGTCATGGGAGGTAGTTGCCCCTATTAGGCCAACCTTTATATGCTTTTGGAAATATAGATATAAATAGAACATGTCTGAACACGAAAGCTGGGAGTGTGTGCGCATGATTGTCTCAAGCATATATTTATTTCTTCAGGGGATCACATGTATGTGCATATTAATGCTGGATCAGCTAAGTTGCGCAAGGGTGTGCCTCCTAAAGATGCATGCTGCAGGTAGTGACATGTGATCCTATCAAATCTTCATGCCTATTGAGGTGTGAGAGATTATTGAATTAATGAAGTTCAATATATGGAGGCCGCTTTCCATTGTAATGTCTGGATCAGCTAAGTTACAAAGGGCGTGCTTCGGGAGGGCAAGATGTATGCTTGCGAGTAGTTCCATGTGATTCTATTAAATCTTCATGCCTATTGAGGTGTCGGAGATTATTGAATTAATGATGTCCATATATGGAGGGTGCTTTCCATTGTACCTTACTATGAAATTTAAGAACATATCTACTACTTGGTTCATTGTAATCTGGTACTTGGTATTGTTTCCGCTTTAAAATTTCATTATTGTTTGATCAAAATATTCAGTCCGGTGCTATTACTACTGGATATTTCTTCGACATTCCTGTAAATAATGAAATGTACTTTTATTTGCATGAAATACTCCTTATGATCCATAATAGGTATTCGGTACAAACATGTGCCTTGCTCGCATTCGGATCTATTGCCTTCGGCGCCTATGAGCATGTTCCCTTGAGCCCCAGGTCTAAGGATTGTTTATGGTGGTACCTATATGCTAAATGAGTGTCAGGTAGTTCTTATCCCTTATGTGATAATCATGCATGCCAGTGTGGTGTTACATCAGACGCTAAAACTGTTAAATGCAAGAAGGTTGTTTGTCATCCCTCTTTACTTGCCCAACAGGTAGATACCGCTGTTTCCAATTGATTTTATACTTCCTTCTGCACATGTTTGTACCGGATTAGCTGATTTTTTTTGTGTCCATCTGAATTTTTTTTGCTTTCGTCTCAAATATATAATTTTCATTGTATGATTATTCTTTTGCTACATAGTACTATGCCCACATTGATATTTACTCTGTTTGTGATCAGGTAAGGAAGATTGGAAAGTTGCATTTTCAATCTGCCATTATGAAGCCTTGTGATAAGACAAGGCATCGCTCCTGTCCCGGTCTTTGCTCCTTTTTCGATAGGGTTTGAAGCTTCCTCTAGCTAAATCCATTCATGCTGGTCTTTTTCTGTTACATATGACACTGTGAGTGATCGAATGTTTTGGTCTTTTTATCCGCATCCAAATATAGCAGCACAATATACATGTAAGTAATGTAATTGGCCATGTTGCCAAGAAAATTGGAACTACCGTATTTTTTGCTATCTCGAATCATGTGATCCTTCTTAGATGTGCTGGCAAATCCTAAAAGATTTCAGTGAGGTTCCTGCAATTTTGGATGCATTAGATAAATCAAATGAGACAAAGTGCCACCAAATTAAGGATGCATGTATGTAAATATGCAGGCAGTTCAAAGCAGACATATAGGAGCATGTTTCACTAGCTATCAACATTCATTGGAAAATAAATTACTCCAATTTGTATTTGACATATATACTGAAGAATCTATATATTTTAATAGATATGGCATGATGATGTATAGTGATCTTGTATATGCAAGGGCAGTGCTGAGCATCCCCCGGGGGATCAAATCCCTGATCCCTCGGGTCCCCAGCCATTCGATGGAAACAATAGCGATGGTCAGATTGGAGTCAACAATCCCACCCGAAAAAAAGAAACCATCCATGAAGAAAAACAATTCCTTCCTCCTCCGACCCGTATGATGTGTAGCACGCCGACGATGTGGAGTCCCATGCCGAACCGCTGCAGCTTCGGTAGCACCGCCATCTGCTCCGGCAGCACCCTGCAGTTTCGGTAGCACCGCCGTCCACTCCGGCAGAACCGATGCCGCTCTGGCCGCACCACGGCCCCTCACAAGCACAAGCAGCATATTGTAGCTTCGCCACCGGCCTGTGGTAGCACTGCCGCAGACCTCGCCAGTCTCCTTACAGCACGGCGGCGTCCTGTTTGTAGCAACCGTCGCCGGAGTTTGCAACAACTGTCGGCGCCGATCGTAGCAAAATCACCGTCCTTGATGTAGCCACCGCGGCCGCCCTTTGCAGCAGCCGCCGCCACCGATTGAAGCAACCGCCGCCACCACAAGTAGCAGAGGCTCACGTTGGTCGTCGCCAACGCCCTTTGTAGAAGATGTCAGCCAGCGCAGAAGCCGCCACCGATTGAAGCAGCCGCGGCCGCCACAAGTAGCATACGCAGACGCCCTATGTAGTAGACGCCAACGTTGGAAGCAGTCGTCGCCACAAGTAGCAGATGCCGACACCCTTGTAGGTTGTAGCAAAAACCGCCGCCAATTGAAGCAGCCTTTGCCGCCATAAGTAGGAGAGGCCGACGCCTGTCGCAACATCATATCGGCAAACGCCGGTCTCGCGCCCCGCAACTCCTTCGCCGCCCAAGCCATCAGCGGCAGCGTGGCCCCACTTCTCCGGTGTCCATGGTGGACTCAACCTCGCTCCCCCATAGGCGTCGCGCGCGCTCTCGTAGGAGAAGATGCCAAGGTTTGGGCCGACGACGTAGGGATGGGCGGCGGCGCTTGGTGCGGAGTTGGTCCAAGCTCTCCGCCGTGGATCCAGTCTACAGCTAGGCGCGCGGGCGTGGATGCGAGCGATGATGTGGAAGGAAGAAGAAATTGGGAAGGAAAGGATAAGGTCTGATGGGCCCCGCGTTTTGGCACGTAGAAGGACGCGTGGCGCGCTAGCGACCGAGGAGGATGCAACGCCAGCGATCGTCCGGGGGCATGCAAGCGTTTTCCTATATGCAAGTATGATAAGTACCACTTGGTGTGGCCTTGTGCGCATTTGTTCTTTGATTCTTGGTGAGGATCCTGGTGTATTCTTATTGAAGGAAATGATACTATTTCAGTTGTACTTATTGTATGTGTTGATGGCACCAAAAAAAGTATATTTATACACATTTATTTCTCTTTGCTATGAATAAATGGTTGGATGCAGCAAATGTTGCTCTCGTATTGTACATATGTTAGACAGTTGCTTGGAAGGTTTTATTGTCTTTTAAAAGGATTGTTTATATAAGCTTAAAGGCTCTCAAAGACATATTGAATTATTAGAAAACTATACAGACATCAGCCGAGCAAAACTTATGTTTTATTTTCTTTGAAAAAGATCGCCTATACAACAGCTCTCAAAGATCTAATGGATTCTTGGACAACTAAACAAACATCAACATCATAAAACATACGGTTATAGTACTGTCTTGCATTTGCCTGTGCGCCGGGGCGCACCGGGTCATCTAGTATTTCAAGAAGACTCAAGCATCTAAGCTTGGGGATGCCCAAGGCATTCCCTTCTTCATCGACAAATTTATCAGGTTCCTCCCTTGAAACTATATTTTTATTCGGTCACATCTTATGTACTTTACTTGGAGCGTCTCTTTGTTTTTGTTTTTGTTTTTGTTTGAATAAATGCTTGTGTGGGAGAGAGACACGCTCCGCTGGTTCATATGAATACATGTGTTCTTAGCTTTTAATGTTCATGGCGAAGGTTGAAACTGCTTCGTTAATTGTTATATGGTTGGAATCGGGAAATGCTACATGTAGTAATTCTAAAATATCTTGAATAATTTGATACTTGGCAATTGTTGTGCTCATGTTTAAGCTCTTGCATCATATACTTTGCACCCATTAATGAAGAAACACCTAGAGCTTGCTAAATTTGGTTTGCATATTTGGTCTCTCTAAAGTCTAGATAATTCTAGTATTGAGTTTTGAACAACAAGGAAGACGGTGTAGAGTCTTATAATGTTTACAATATGTCTTTTATGTGAGTTTTGCTGCACCGGTTCATCCTTGTGTTTGTTTCAAATAACCTTGCTAGCCTAAGCCTTGTATCGAGAGGGAATACTTCTCATGCATCCAAATCCTTGAGCCAACCACTATGCCATTTGTGTCCACCATACCTACCTACTACATGGTATTTCTCCGCCATTCCAAAGTAAATTGCTTGAGTGCTACCTTTAAAATTTCCATTCTTTACCTTTACAATATATAGCTCATGGGACAAATAGCCTAAAAACTATTGTGGTATTGAATATGTACTTATGCACTTTATCTCTTATTAAGTTGCTTGTTGTGCGATAACCATGTTCCCGGGGACGCCATCAACTACTCTTTGTTGAATATCATGTGAGTTGCTATGCATGTACGTCTTGTACGAAGTAAGGGAGATCTACCACTTTAATGGTTAGAGCATGCATATTGTTAGAGAAGAACATTGGGCCGCTAACTAAAGCCATGAATCATGGTGGAAGTTTAAGTTTTGGACATATATCCTCAATCTCATATGAGAACACTAATTGTTGCTACATGCTTATGCATTAAAGAGGAGTCCATTATCTCGTTGTCCATGTTGTCCCGGTATGGATGTCTAAGTTGAGAATAATCAAAAGCGAGAAATCCAAAATGCGAGCTTTCTCCTTAGACCTTTGTACATGCGGCATGGAGGTACCCCTTTGTGACACTTGGTTAAAACATGTGTATTGCGATGATCCCGGTAGTCCAAGCTAATTAGGACAAGGTGCGGGCACTATTAGTATACTATGCATGAGGCTTGCAACTTGTAAGATATAATTTACATGATACATATGCTTTATTACTACCGTTGACAAAATTGTTTCTTGTTTTCAAAATAAAAGCTCTACCACAAATATAGCAATCGATGCTTTCCTCTTTGAAGGACCTTTCTTTTACTTTTATGTTGAGTCGGTTCACCTATTTCTCTCCACCTCAAGAAGCAAACACTTGTGTGAACTGTGCATTGATTCCTACATACTTGCATATTGCACTTGTTATATTACTCTATGTTGACAATTATCCATGAGATACACATGTTATAAGTTGAAAGCAACCGCTGAAACTTAATCTTCCTTTGTGTTGCTTCAATACCTTTACTTTGATTTATTGCTTTATGAGTTAACTCTTATGCAAGACTTATTGATGCTTGTCTTTAAGTACTATTCATGAAAAGTCTTTGCTTTATGATTCAGTTGTTTACTCATGTCATTACCATTGTTTTGATCGCTGCATTCATTACATATGTTTACAATAGTATGATCAAGGTTATGATGGCATGTCACTCCAGAAATTATCTTTGTTATCGTTTACCTGCTCGGGACGAGCAGGAACTAAGCTTGGGGATGCTGATACGTCTCCGACGTATCGATAATTTCTTATGTTCCATGCCACATTATTGATGATATCTACATGTTTTATACACATTATATGTCGTATGCATTTTCCGGCACTAACCTATTAACGAGATGCCGAAGAGTCAGTTGCTGTTTTCTGCTGTTTTTGGTTTCAGAAATCCTACAAAGGAAATATTCTCGAAATTGGACGAAATCAACGCCCAGGGTCCTATTTTTGCACGAAGCTTCCAGAAGACCGAGGGGAAAGGAAGTGGGGCCACGAGGCGCCGCCACAAGCAGGGCGGCGCGGCCCGAGGTCTTGGCCGCGCGGCCCCGGCGTGTGGGGCCCTCGTGTGGCCCCCGCGTTGCCCTTCCGCCTACTTAAAGCCTTCGTCGCGAAACCCCCGGTACCGAGAGCCACGATACGGAAAACCTTACTGAGACGCCGCCGCCGCCAATCCCATCTCGGGGGATTCTGGAGATCACCTCCGGCACCCTGCCGGAGAGGGGAATCATCTCCCGGAGGACTCTTCACCGCCATGGTCGCCTCCGGAGTGATGAGTGAGTAGTTCACCCCTGGACTATGGGTCCATAGCAGTAGCTAGATGGTTGTCTTCTCCTCATGTGCTTCATTGTCGGATCTTGTGAGCTGCCTAACATGATCAAGATCATCTATCCGTAATTCTATATGTTGTGTTTGTCGGGATCCGATGGATAGAGAATACTATGTTATTTTGATTATCAATCTATTACCTATGTGTTGTTTATGATCTTGCATGCTCTCCGTTATTAGTAGAGGCTCTAGCCAAGTTTTTACTCTTAACTCCAAGAGGGAGTATTTATGCTCGATAGTGGGTTCATGCCCCCATTAAATGCTGGGACGATGATGGAAAGTTCTAAGGTTGTGGATGTGTCTGTTGCCACTAGGGATAAAACATTGATGCTATGTCCGAGGATGTAGTTATTGATTACATTACGCACCATACTTAATGCAATTGTCCGTTGTTTTGCAACTTAATACTAGAAGGGTTCGGTGATAACTCTGAAGGTGGACTTTTTAGGCATAGATGCATGTCGGATAGCGGTCTATGTACTTTGTCGTAATGCCCAATTAAATCTCACAATATTCATCATATCATGTATGTGCATTGTCATGCCCTCTCTATTTGTCAATTGCCCGACTGTAATTTGTTCACACAACATGCTATTTATCTTATGGGAGAGACACCTCTAGTGAACTGTGGACCCCGGTCCATTCCTTTACATCTGAAATACAATCTACTGCAATACTTGTTCTTTACTATTTTCTGCAAACAATCATCATCCACACTATACATCTAATCCTTTGTTACAGCAAGCCGGTGAGATTGACAACCTCACTGTTTCTTTGGGGCAAAGTACTTTGGTTGTGTTGTGCAGGTTCCACGTTGGCGCCGGAATCCCTGGTGTTGCGCCGCACTACATCCCGCCGCCATCAACCTTCAACGTGCTTCTTGACTCCTACTGATTCGATTAAACCTTGGTTTCTTACTGAGGGAAACTTGCTGCTTGATGTCTACGGGTGCTTCTATTCTTGTAGACAGTGTTGGGCCTCCAAGAGCAGAGGTTTGTAGAACAGCAGCAAGTTTCCCTTAAGTGGATCACCCAAGGTTTATCGAACTCAGGGAGGAAGAGGTCAAAGATATCCCTCTCATGCAACCCTGCAACCACAAAGCAAGAAGTCTCTTGTGTCCCCAACACACCTAATAGGTGCACTAGTTCGGCGAAGAGATAGTGAAATACAAGTGGTATGAATGAATATGAGCAGTAGTAACGGTGCCAGAAAATAGCTTGCTGGCGTGTAGTTGATGGTGGTAATATGGTAGCAGTAGTAACGCAGTAAAACAGTAAACAAGCAGCGATAGCGATATTTAGGAACAAGGCCTAGGGATTACACTTTCACTAGTGGACACTCTCAACATTGATCACATAACGAGAATAGATAAATGCATACTCTACACTCTCTTGTTGGATGATGAACACATTGCGTAGGATTACACGAACCCTCAATGTCGGAGTTAACAAGCTCCACAATTCAATGTTCATATTTAAATAACCTTAGAGTGCATGAAAGATCAACACGACTAAACCAAGTACTAACACGAGCATGCACACTTGTCACCTTCACACTATGTAGGAGGAATAGATCACATCAATACTATCATAGCAATAGTTAACTTCACAATCTACAAGAGATCATGATCATAGCATACGCCAAGTACTAACACGGATGCACACACTCGTCACCATTACACCGTGCGGGAGGAATAAAACTACTTTAATAACATCACTAGAGTAGCACATAGATAAATTGTGATACAAAACACATTGCAATCATAAAGAGATATAAATAAGCACTTCACTACGCCATTCATAACGAGTGAATAAGTATTCTGTGAAATATAGCCTAAGAGACCCACACGGTGCACACACTCGTCACCTTTACACACGTGGGACAAGGAGTCTCCGGAGATCACATAAGTAAAATTCACTTGACTAGCATAACGACATCTAGATTACAAGCATCATCATATGAATCTCAATCATGTAAGGCAGCTCATGAGATTATTGTATTGAAGCACATAGGAGAGAGATGAACCACATAGCTACCGGTACAGCCCCGAGCCTCGATGGAGAACTACTCCCTCCTCATGGGAGACGAGCAGCGTTGATGAAGATGGCGGTGGTGTCGATGGAGAAGCCTTCCGGGGGCACTTCCCCGCCCCGGCAGCGTGCCGGAACAGAGACTCCTGTCCCCCAGATCTTGGCTTCGCGATGGCGGCGGCTCTGGAAGGTTTCTCGTACCGTGGTTTTTTTGTATTGAGGTTTTAGGTCGAGGGGCTTCTTATAGGCGAAGAGGTGGCGTCAGAGGGTCGAAGAGGCGGCGACACCATAGGGTGGCGCGGGCCACACCCAGGCCGCGCCGGCCTATGGTCGCAGTGGCCTGTGGCCCCCTCTCGGTCCTTCCCGGGTGTTCGGAAGCTTCGTGGAAAAATAGGAACCTGGGTCTTGATTTCGTCCGATTCCGAGAATATTTCCTTACTAGGATTTCGGAACCAAAAACAGCAGAAAACAGGAACCGGCCCTTCGGCATCTCGTCAATAGGTTAGTTCCGGAAAACGCATAAATATGACATAAAGTATGCATAAAACATGTAGATATCATCAATAATGTGGCATGGAACATAAGAAATTATCGATACGTCGGAGACGTATCAGCATCCCCAAGCTTAGTTTCTGCTCGTCCCGAGCAGGTAAATGATAACAAAGATAATTTCTGGAGTGACATGCCATCATAACCTTGATCATACTATTGTAAACATATATAATGAATGCAGCGATCAAAACAATGGTAATGACATGAGTAAACAAATGAATCATGAAGCAAAGACTTTTCATGAATAGTACTTCAAGACAAGCATCAATAAGTCTTGCATAAGAGTTAACTCATAAAGCAATCAATCAAAGTAAAGGTATTGAAGCAACACAAAGGAAGATTAAGTTTCAGCGGTTGCTTTCAACTTGTAACATGTATATCTCATGGATAATTGTCAATGCAAAGCAGTATAACAAGTACAATAAGCAAGTATGTAAGAATCAATGCACAGTTCACACAAGTGTTTGCTTCTTGAGGTGGAGAGAAATAGGTGAACTGACTCAACATAAAAGTAGAAGAATGGTCCTTCAAAGAGGAAAGCATCGATTGCTATATTTGTGCTAGAGCTTTTATTTTGAAAACATGAAACAATTTTGTCAACGGTAGTAATAAAGCATATGAGTTATGTAAATTATATCTTACAAGTTGCAAGCCTCATGCATAGTATACTAATAGTGCCCGCACCTTGTCCTAATTAGCTTGGACTACCGGATCATCGCAATACACATGTTTTAACCAAGTGTCACAATGGGGTACCTCCATGCCGCTTGTACAAAGGTCTAAGGAGAAAGCTCACATTTTGGATTTCTCGCTTTTGATTATTCTCAACTTAGACATCCATACCGGGACAACATGGACAACAGATAATGGACTCCTCTTTAATGCATAAGCATGTGGCAACAATTATTATTCTCATATGAGATTGAGGATATATGTCCAAAACTGAAACTTCCACCATGAATCATGGCTTTAGTTAGCGGCCCAATGCTCTTCTCTAACAATATGCATGCTCCAACCATTAAGGTGGTAGATCTCTCTTACTTCAGACAAGACGGACATGCATAGCAACTCACATGATATTCAACAAAGAATAGTTAATGGCGTCCCCAGAAAACATGGTTATCGCACAACAAGCAACTTAATAAGAAATAAAGTGCATAAGTACATATTCAATACCACAATAGTTTTTAAGCTATTTGTCCCATGAGCTATATATTGCAAAGGTGAATGATGGAATTTTAAAGGTAGCAGTCAAGCAATTTACTTTGGAATGGCGGATAAATACCATGTAGTAGGTAGGTATGGTGGACACAAATGGCATAGTGGTTGGCTCAAGGATTTTGGATGCATGAGAAGTATTCCCTCTCGATACAAGGTTTAGGCTAGCAAGGTTATTTGAAACAAACACAAGGATGAACCGGTGCAGCAGAACTCACATAAAAGACATATTGTAAACATTATAAGACTCTACACCGTCTTCCTTGTTGTTCAAAACTCAATACTAGAAATTATCTAGACTTTAGAGAGACCAAATATGCAAACCAAATTTTAGCAAGCTCTATGTATTTCTTCATTAATGGGTGCAAAGTATATGATGCAAGAGCTTAAACATGAGCACAACAATTGCCAAGTATCAAATTATTCAAGACATTCTACCAATTACTACATGTAGCATTTTCCGTTTCCAACCATATAACAATTAACGAAGCAGTTTCAACCTTCGCCATGAACATTAAAGATAAAGCGAAGAACACATGAGTTCATATGAACCAGCGGAGCGTGTCTCTCTCCCACACAAGCATGTATTTATTCAGAGAATGAAAATAACAAAACAAAAATAAAAGCACACAGACGCTCCAAGTAAAGTACATAAGATGTGACCGAATAAAAATATAGTTTCAATAGAAGAAACCTGATAAGTTGATGAAGAAGGGGATGCCTTGGGCATCCCCAAGCTTAGACGCTTGAGTCTTCTTGAAATATGCAGGGATGAACCACGGGGGCATCCCCAAGCTTAGACTTTTCACTCTTCTTGATCATATATCATCCTCCTCTCTTGACCCTTGAAAACTTCCTCCACACCAAACTCGAAACAAACTCATTAGAGGGTTAGTGCATAATCAAAAATTCACATGTTCAGAGGTGACACAATCATTCTTAACACTTCTGGACATTGCTCAAAGCTACTGGAAGGTAATGGAACAAAGAAATCCACCCAACACAGCGAAAGAAGCAATGCGAAATAAAAGGCAGAATCTGTCAAAACAGAACTGTCCGTAAAGACGAATTTTAAAAGGGCACCAGACTTGCTCAAATGAAAATTCTCAAATTGAATGAAAGTTGCGTACATATCTGAGGATCACTCACGTAAATTGGCATAATTTTCTGAGTTACCTACAGAGAATTTTGCCCAGATTCGTGACAGCAAAGAAATCTGTTTCTGCGCAGTAATCCAAATCTAGTATCAACCTTTCTATCAACGACTTTACTTGGCACAACAAAACACAAAACTAAGATAAGGAGAGGTTGCTACAGTAGTAAACAACTTCCAAGACACAAATATAAAACAAAGTACTGTAGCAAAATAACACATGGGTTATCTCCCAAGAAGTTCTTTCTTTATAGCCGTTAAGATGGGCTCAGCAGTTTTAATGATGCACTCGCAAGAAATAGTAGTTGAAGCAAAAGAGAGCATCAAGAGGCAAATTCAAAACAAATTTAAGTCTAACATGCTTCCTATGCATAGGAGTCTTGTAAATAAACAAGTTCATGAAGAGCAAAGTAACAAGCATAGGAAGATAAAACAAGTGTAGCATAAAAAAATTCAGCACATAGAGAGGCATTTTAGTAACATGAAAATTTCTACAACCATATTTTCCTCTCTCATAATAACTTTCAGTAGCATCATGAGCAAACTCAACAATATAACTATCACATAAAGCATTCTTATCATGAGTCTCATGCATAAAATTATTACTCTCCACATAGGCATAATCAATTTTATTAGTTGTAGTGGGAGCAAATTCAACAAAGTAGCTATCATTATTATTCTCATCAAGTGTAGGAGGCATAGTATAATCATTATAAAATTTACTCTCCATAGTAGGTGGCACCAAAAGACCAATATCATTATAATCATCATAAATAGGAGGCAAAGTATCATCAAAGTAAATTTTCTCCTCAATGCTTGGGGGACTAAAAATATCATGCTCATCAAAGCCAGCTTCCCCAAGCTTAGAATTTTCTATATCATTAGCAACAATGGTATTCAAAGTATTCATGCTAATATGTTCCATGGGTTTTTTTATTTTCGCATCAAACCATCCATGTCTTAAATCAGGAAATAGAATAAGAAGCTCATTGTTGTCCATTATGCCTAACTAGTGTAAACAAGAAACAAAAAGATGAAATTGCAGGATCTAAAGGAAATAGCTTCGAGTACTTACAACGGCGAAAATAGCTTAGTAGCCGGGATCCGGAGTGTGAGTACCTTTTACCTTTCCTCCCCGGCAACGGCGCCAGAAAATAGCTTGATGTCTACGGGTGCTTCTATTCTTGTAGACAGTGTTGGGCCTCCAAGAGCGAGAGGTTTGTAGAACAGCAGCAAGTTTCCCTTAAGTGGATCACCCAAGGTTTATCGAACTCGGGGAGGAAGAGGTCAAAGATATCCCTCTCATGCAACCCTGCAACCACAAAGCAAGAAGTCTCTTGTGTCCCCAACACACCTAATAGGTGCACTAGTTCGGCGAAGAGATAGTGAAATACAAGTGGTATGAATGAATATGAGCAGTAGTAACGGTGCCAGAAAATAGCTTGCTGGCGTGTAGTTGATGGTGGTAATATGGTAGCAGTAGTAATGCAGTAAAACAGTAAACAAGCAGCGATAGCAGTATTTAGGAACAAAGCCTAGGGATTACACTTTCACTAGTGGACACTCTCAACATTGATCACATAACAGAATAGATAAATGCATACTCTACACTCTCTTGTTGGATGATGAACACATTGCGTAGGATTACACGAACCCTCAATGCCGGAGTTAACAAGCTCCACAATTCAATGTTCATATTTAAATAACCTTAGAGTGCATGAAAAATCAACACGACTAAACCAAGTACTAACACAGCATGCACACTATCACCTTCACACTATGTAGGAGGAATAGATCACATCAATACTATCATAGCAATAGTTAACTTCACAATCTACAAGAGATCATGATCATAGCATACGCCAAGTACTAACACGGATGCACACACTCGTCACCATTACACCGTGCGGGAGGAATAAAACTACTTTAATAACATCACTAGAGTAGCACATAGATAAATTGTGATACAAAACACATTGCAATCATAAAGAGATATAAATAAGCACTTCACTACGCCATTCATAACAATGAATAAGTATTCTGTGAAATATAGCCTAAGAGACCCACACGGTGCACACAGTGTCACCTTTACACACGTGGGACAAGGAGTCTCCGGAGATCACATAAGTAAAATTCACTTGACTAGCATAACGACATCTAGATTACAAGCATCATCATATGAATCTAAATCATGTAAGGCAGCTCATGAGATTATTGTATTGAAGCACATAGGAGAGAGATGAACCACATAGCTACCGGTACAACCCCGAGCCTCGATGGAGAACTACTCCCTCCTCATGGGAGACAACAGCGTTGATGAAGATGGCGGTGGTGTCGATGGAGAAGCCTTCCGGGGGCACTTCCCCGCCCCGGCGGCGTGCCGGAACAGAGACTCCTGTCCCCCAGATCTTGGCTTCGCGATGGCGGCGGCTCTGGAAGGTTTCTCGTACCGTGGTTTTTTCGTATCGAGGTTTTAGGTCGAGGGGCTTCTTATAGGCGAAGAGGCGGCGTCAGAGGGTCGAAGAGGCGGCGACACCATAGGGTGGCGCGGGCCACACCCAGGCCGCGCCGGCCTATGGTCTAGTGGGCCTGTGGCCCCCCTCGGTCCTTCCCGGGTGTTCTGGAAGCTTCGTGGAAAAATAGGAACCTGGGTCTTGATTTCGTCCGATTCCGAGAATATTTCCTTACTAGGATTTCTGGAACCAAAAACAGCAGAAAACAGGAACTGGCCCTTCGGCATCTCGTCAATAGGTTAGTTCCGGAAAATGCATGAATATGACATAAAGTGTGCATAAAACATGTAGATATCATCAATAATGTGGCATGGAACATAAGAAATTATCGATACGTCGGAGACGTATCACCGCTGTGCGCATCACACCTTCCTCTTGGGGTTCCCAACGGACGTGTCAACTACACGCATCAACGACGACAAAGCTAGTCGGTTATTATTCCCTGATATACTGGTGTTGGTACTCTTGCCGATGTTGTATGACTGCTTTAATGGCTGTGTACGTGCACACAGCCTTGGCATTGCGGCTCAAAAAGTTATGGGAGAACTTTCGTCAGTATCTACAGGTCTATGGTTCGTTATCTATCTTTGGCTGCCTTCAGAAGAGTACAAGATTGTGTTCTGGAAGAAGAAAGAAATTGAAGACCTCGAAGATTTATTATTATCTTTTAGACTTTATTTTGTAATCGTTGGAGTCAGTTCATGTATCTCTACCATGTACTATTTGTTTCTATGAATATATGTGGTATTGATTGTCAAAAAAACTACTCCCTCCAGTTTAAAATAATTGCTAAATATTTATAAACTAAACATGTTTAGGAACCAAAGGGAGCAAGAAGATTTAATAGCACCGATGATCTAGAATACTCGCCCCCGTTCCGATTTATAGGATCTACATGTATCCTAGATCGTGAATTTAAATAACATAATATAAATTGTACACCATAAAAAAATTATATCGTTACAAAGTAGAATATCTAAACTTTTAATGATATATATTTTGTTATATATATACCTTATATTTCATTGTTTAAATTTACGATCTAGGTATACGCGCATGATCTATAAACCGAGATAGAGGAGTAGATGTGAGGTGGAATGGCCGAGGCGGCTGAGGAGACGAGTGAAGAGGAAACCGTGGCACTTAACCATGTTCTGGCAGGCCTTCAGTTCCCTCCTTGGAGGTTCTCACCACAGGCGACCCCAAGGATGGATACTACACACTCTCTCCACTTTCTAAACCCTTGTTTGGTCCAGAGTGTTGGAGGAAATTAGTGGAGATAATCTTCTAGTGTATTGGTGAAACCCCTACCTAAACTTAATCCTCACAAAACCCCATTCTCAATTAACTAGGTAGAAGTGGATTATTGCAAATTGAAAAAGTACACTAAAATTTAATAAAAAGTGGAGATAAGTTGGAATTAAACTTGCTTGATACTCTAGTACCAAACATGTTAATACCAATAGGTGAGGATTATCCCTACTAGAACTCTAGTACCAAAGAAGGCATGGTGGATCTCAGGATCTCACCCTCGGCAATGTCTTGGCAATGTCTTTCATGGTGCTGTGTCTTTGGCGCGGCTACGTTGGCTGGTGACGCTGGCAGTTCAGCACTTCAAGAAAATACAGGTAAAGAGTCAACTGGTGGCAAGATGGTTCAGGCCACCACGAACGAGGTAACTGACAACAAAGTCATCGCTGGGAAGTCGGACATGAATGAGAGGTTTCAGCGTTGTATCAAGAAGCACAACAAGATATACCGAGATGAGGAAGAGAAGGGAGACCATCCGTGAAACTGTAGCGTGAAGTAATGATCACACATATCTCATATTTTCTTGAGAAACCCTCACAATAAAGCAAATTTGTGCTTGAGAAACATATGAATTTATCAAATAAATGTATCGAATGTGTACATTTTTTCAAATTTCTAACAACTAGAGTTAACATGAAAAGGTAAGAGTAGAAAAAACACTATATGATCTTCCTATAACAAAACAAACCCGTACAATGAAGCATACTTGTGCTTGAGAAACATATGAATTTACCAAAATAAGTGTATCAAATGTGTAATTTTTGCAAATATCTAACAATTGGAGCTAACATGAAAAAGTAAGAGTAAAAGAAAACACTATATGATCTTCCAATAACAAAAAAAATACATGCACAAAAGTTATTTTGCAAGAAAAAGGAATAAAATGCTTGCATGGGGATTGAACTCAAGAACCCAATGAATAGATTTCCTACAATATGCAGTGGCGAAGGATGGAGAAAATCTAAGGTAGGGCGAATCTTGAATGGTGCGAATACCAAAATAATTCTACAGTAATGATATCTTAATGCAATAAAGATAAAAACATATTTGATTATAAGTAGAACCTAAAAATATACCAATAATGCTAACTCAACGACAAAGCTTTACATCTTTTTTAAAAATATAATGTAAGTTGGATTATCCCTTGTTTGCGCAACTTGGTTTTGATTATCTTTTTTGCTGAAAAGTTCCTTTAATTTTTAATATCACCATGGGTAAACTCAATGTCATCTTAATGGGGTAATAATGTGGTCAGAGAAAGTGTGACGTGTATTTCAAATATCTGAATATCTTTGAAGTCTTTAATTCTACAAGTATGTATAATGAATAACTCTAGCTTATCTTGTATATACTAGGGTACATTCAATGATAAATCTATGTAATACAAGAAATGTTATTTACATTGAACCTAGAATATGAGTTTATGTTGGAGGTAAAAGTAGTCTTTGTTTTTTTTATCTGTAATCGATTTTGCGCACTGTTTACCGAAACATGCATAACTTTCTCATATGGAGTCTGTTTTCGACGTATGACCACTCAATTTTTTTAGAAAAAAACACGCGCATCTAAGTGTATTCACAAAAAACAAGGTAGGACGGCCGCCCTACCTTGCCCTACTGGGAGCTTCCCCCCTGAAAATACGATTTGAGCTATTGAACATTCAAGTAATAATTGGACCATTTTGCTTTTTATATATTTTGTAGAACATATATATCAATATATTTTTCAAATTATTTGGATATTCAACCGAATACCCTTGAATTAAAGTGGGTCTTCCCGTCAGGACTGCAGTAGTACGTTGGAATGTAGGGCGTGTTTGGTTCTATATTTTGTAACGTAAGTGGTTACATTGCCACGTTGGTAAGAGATACCCTTAAAATACGTTGGGACGCAATGTTTTCATCGATAGCGAGACCTCTGTGGTGATTTCGTCAATCTCAAGATTTACCGGATCTGTTTCTTGGACTTTGCCTCTCAGAGGTGCTCATAGGGGTAAGGTATGCGTGTGTGCGTTTGTAAGGGTGAGCGTATGTACATATGTGTGAGTGTTTACAATTGTAATGTGTTTTGCAAAAAAAAAAATTGCTTCAGCTTCTATGTAATCAAGGGTGTCAGCTGCACCTGTGTTTGAAGAATGTACCAGATTATCTCAAGATTATCATAGGATCATTTTTAGCATTGTTCACGTGAAGTGAATGAGGTGGCACATATGTTACCTAGTTTTGCTAAACAAGCACCAACTACTGTGTGGGATGATGCACCTCTAGATTTATTATCCCAACCTTTGTTAGATGATGTAACGATAATTACTAGCTAATAAAATCTCCTTGACGTTAAAAAAATGTTACCCAGTAAACAGATCCCACCGCTATACAAAATTGATACCGGTTAAACCCCTCCGTTAACGGATCGCCTTAGACGAGCTGAGTACTCCCTTCTAGATTACCTCGTCTCCTCCACCCAATCCCGACTCCACCGACCACCGAGTGTTGGCACCGGTGTTGCGTCGTGCAGCACCATGCCCATCCATCTACCTCCCCTACTTCACCAGCAGCGACGGCACGTGGGAGCGGCGGCACGTGGATGAGCTGCGTCCATGGATCCCCTTCTCTCGAGCTAGCTGCTCGTTCTCTGGGTCCCTTCCTTCTCTGAGTTCTCTCTCCGGCTTTTTTTAAGAATACCTCATGGATAGACGTATATGTTCATAGAAGAAAGGCAAGAAAATCGACATATAACACGCTCGATGTACAGACGCCCACGAAGCGCAACCCCCCGCTACCTCCGGAAAAAGGTAGCACATACAGTCCTGGATCCCTCCCTCCAGATCTTTGGTTAGATTAAGATTAGAATTCAGGGTGTTCATGGTCCGCTGCATATTCCTTCCCGTTGCCTGAACCAAACAGATTTAGAAATTTCCCGTTCCATTACCATTTACGTTTACATTGTACCATTTACGTTTATATAACTGAACCAAACACCTCCGTTATGAAGTGCCAGCAGCTCTATCTGAATCTTTTTTGACAACGGCTACCCCTGGTTGAAAGCACGAAAATTATTTTCGCAAGACTAACCGAACAATTCAACACAACGGAAACTATTTCGCAAGACTAACCGAACAATTCAACACATGTCGTTTCCGACAGCAGGCGGGTCGCTCGTCGATGACACTCGTGCGCAGACAGCTAGCGCCAGGCGCATCTGCTACGCTACACAAAACAAGAACAGGAAGATCCCGGTAAGGAAAGCACATGGCGTTCTCATGCTGTCATCATGGCGCTTAACTTGCTTGCAGCTTTGACTTGTGCCGAAGCACGCGCCAACACCAGCATGTGTCGCCACCGCATTAGCTATAGCCAGCGTTGTAGCTCGATCGCGTGTCTCAACGACCTGGATCGTTCCCACGCGCGCACGGGATTAACAAAGCGGCGGCAGCAAGTCAAAGCAGCTCCAAACAGCTACTAGCACGGATCCATTTCCTGGCATCGCGTCGCGCGGTTTCCCCCTCGGGATCGCCGCGCGCAGAGGGCGGAGAGGACGGCAACGGCATGTGGGCGCGACCGGCGAGCCGGCGCCGCCGCCGGAGCCTCCTCGATCGTGCCGGTGCCTCTGTGCTCTGGGCCACCCCAGGAATCTTTGTTCCGAGGCACACCCACGATCCATCTCTTCCATCTTTCGGTGTCGCCAAGGAGCTGTACGTCGATGCCGAGTGCGCGCGTGCATAATGTAGCTGCGCTATCCAGTTCGGCGACAGCATGAAAATGGGTTGTTTTCGTGGGGTTGATCGGATCCCTCGACGCATCATCGCGCTGTATTTTTCTTCCCCACTCTCTCTTGGAATCTGCAGGTCAAACTTGGTGACCGGACCTGATAGATCATCCGAACAATATTTTTTGGGAATCGTTGGACGCACCATCCGAGACCCACAGTGACCCAGATCGAAGATCGGGCCTGCCACGCCACGCGGTCTTGGACGCCGGTACCACACCATCCACACCTCGCAAAGTCGCTGCCCCCTCCTCGCGCCGTCAGCTGAACCGACGACGGGTCTGTGTGGGAACCAGACCCGCATCCACCACCACCACCCATCGCCGGAAGGCCATGGAAGGAGCAGCCGCCGCCGAACATCAGGGGACCTCCGCCCCGGACGCCGTGCTCGCCTCCCCGCAGCAGCCGCCCCAGCCGCCACATCAGGTCGTCGCCACGACCACCCCCGACCCCCTTTGGCGCCGGGGCCCGCCGCCACCATGGCCGGTGCCGACGGCAGCGGCGGAGGAAGGATACGAAGGGGGTACGGGTGGCTGGCGGCGCTAGGGTTCGCCCTGGCGTCGCCCTGGGGGACGACGCGGGGACGCCACGATGCTACTTCTCACCTACATGCTCAGCCAAGTTCAACACCATTTGATTTGCATCATGGTTCGTGCTAGTCATGAATTGCAACCTGAGTTCCAATCTAAAATTTGATGACATCATCAATCAGAACGAACTTAGTTCTCAGTCACACATATTTTTTTGGACGGAGTTGATCCCGATTTTTTATGGCGTCCCAGTTAGGGATAAGAATATCCCTAGTAATTTCCTACACTAAGAAGTTGAATTTGCCCATATTATCTTGTTCCCACCATAAATTATGTTACTTCCGACTCAACCTTATTTAAATACACATGTATATCTAGAGTTAAATCATGTCAAAATACATCCGTATGTAGACAATGTTGAGTCAATTAATTTGGATTGAAGAAAGTACGAAAACAGGATGAACGAGCAAACATAAACTTCCACGGTCCCATGAAACGTATCTTAACTTTGTTTAAATTTGACGTAGTTAACTTAAATGTAGTCATCCTGGGTATGATCATGACTAATTTGCAATGCGCTAACTCTTTTGCTCTCATGAGTATGTTGTAAGACTGCCTCGGAAAACATGAAACCATTGAGCTTGTTTGTTTGGGTCGTGGAAAAGATCAACCTATGTTCTTATTAATATTGGATATTTTGTCGGTTGTTCCCAATTGGATATGCAAACATAGTACAATCCAAATCATTCTATGGACATCAGCAGTATTATAAGTGACACTATCTAAATACTAAGTATAGACCACGCACATGTTGCCAAATTATGTATTAACACAGTGTACCTTGTGAGCCACATTTTACCATAAAAAATGACTCCTGCTAATGGGTTTAACTTTTAGTCTAGAAGTTCCAAATTATATAGTTACCTGTTCGTACTCGAGAAACCTCTATTTCGATATTTTCTAGGCCGCACTCTTTAGAGATCTTTACTCCCTTTGTCTTTGAGTACTACCCAGCAATAATTGATTTAGCCTCCCACAATGATGATTATTAATGCAGATGTTCCATGCACAATGATGATTATAGATGCACTCCATGTAACATGTTTAATTAGCCCCGAACAAAACCGATTTGCGAATAGATTAATCATTACTATTAGTTAGGTTTGCTTCTTGGTAACTTTTTTTTCGTATTTGCTAATAATATAGGTGTCCTTTGTACATAGACTTAAAGAGTACAATAAGTTTTATTGCATTCCAATTTATGCAATTTTCAAAAATAATTCAAAAATGAAACTTTGTTATGAAATACAAATTTTTCCACAATGCAAGCTAATTTGAGTATATACCTTAGAGTTGTACATTTAGCAAAATAACTATGTAGTAAGCCTTTATTTTAAGTTGTACTTTTTTATAGACTGAAAAATAATTCTAAAAAATTTCAAAGTTCAGTATAAATTGTGACTATTGTAATCCAGATGAAGATAGACGAATATAAGGGTGTTTTTTGAAACTGTAAACTCCACTCTATTAAGCAAACATCAGGCCACCTCATTAAAAACCTTCCAGTCCCCTTAGGTACCCTGGAAGGAAAAGAGTGCGTTTGGAACCTGCTGCCGCGATCACAGTATAGTTACATCCATGGTGATTACAGGAAGGAGAAAATCAGGGGGGTCTTCATGCCAGACCACACTATCTAAACCCTCCGCTCTAGCAGCTAAACTATGAGCAGCACCATTTGCTTCCATAGCACAATGACAAAAAGAAACAGAAGTAAAACTCGACAACACTCCTTGTAAATCGCTGCTGCTGCTCCACTCGAAAATCCTCCATCTTGCATAGTTTGTACCACCTCCAAGCAGTCAGACTCGACAATGATCTTGTTACATCCAATCTTTCCAGCCAGGAGGAGACCATCACGTAAGGCCATGGCTTCCGCTGTAGGAGCATCAGCAATGTAGGGAAGGGTTCGATTACATCCCGAAATGAAAGAAACGTGGCTATCTCGGATGATAGCTCCAGTACCTCCCGAACCTGAAATAGGATCAAAGCTAGCATCAACATTTAATTTCACCTTACTCTCAGGAGGTTTCGTCCAGCCACCACGAGCTATGCCGCCTCCACCACGTTTTTTTGCTCTCGCATAGTTAGAGGCAAGTGCCATTATGGTATGTGCCGACCGTGACGGGTTTTGAACGTCTTCCCCATGAGTTGACTTGCGCCGTTCCCACCAGATGTACCAACAGGCGGTTGCAATCAGATCCTTTGTGAACACGTCTTGAACAAGAGAAGCGCGTGAAGTTTTATCGAGAAGAAGTGATCCGAGAACAGAAGAGCCCTGTTGATCCTCAAAACATGCCGCGTTGATTTTGCCAAGGAGTCCCATGGCCTGCCAAATATCCTGAGCACGCGGACACTGGAAGAAAACATGCCTAATACTCTCACAGTCGATGGAGCAAAGAGGACATTGAGCCGATATAGGGACATGTCTATTAGCGAGGACGCCATTGCATGGGATAGCTCCATGAAGAGATCTCCAGATGTGGATTTTTATTTTCGCATGGACTTTGAGGCCCCAAACAATCTTCCAGATGGGAGCTTCCGATGTGCCCATAAAATTAGTTCTCGCCAGTTTTCTTCCATGTTGATGATTCCATTCCAGATGGTAAGCAGATTTGACAGAAAAAAGCCATTCCTGTTATAGTGCCAGGAAACAAAGTAATCCATCATACCCACAGCCAAAGGAATCTGGAGGATCCTCTCAGCATCAATTTGCCAGAAAATGTCTCTAATCAACTCCTCGTCCCATTGCCTGGTATTGTGATCAATTAATTCGGAGACTTTTGTTAGTACAATTGTTGCGGTCAGAAACCCACCGGCGGGCAGCGACGGGCAACACCGTAGAGCCGGGAATGTCCCAGGACTGCGGCTGGCCCTGGTCCCTCCGAGCGACGGCCCGCAAAGCCTTCTGTGCACACGTCCGATGCTGATGCAAGAGCGTGCCACCTGACCTATACCTGGTCAGGAAGGTGTTGGATGATGCCTCGCTTAGTTTCCTCGCATGGCATACACGTAAACATTAAATACGAGCCTCGATCGGCTCTCAGAGTTATCTCGTGAATCGGCTCAAAGAGCCGATCCACCCATGATACGTACGAGGTGTACGATCAGATGGTGGTCCTGCTTGATCAAAATAAAGCTAAAGAGACCTACTACGATTTGGGGTTTTCACCGCATAATCGGAACATCCTACTCATGATCGAGCCTCGCGGCCACGCACGGTGATCGTAAACCGACCCTAGACAAGGCCTAAAAACCAACACGAAGTTGATCCTCGGAACATCCCGTCTAGGGCTAGCAAACTACACCCTACGCGCCACTGGATCCTTCGACCCGTTTGTAAGGCCTAACAATGCAGATATTAAACTAATCCTTGAAGACCAAGGAGCAATCATGACGGATCGGATCTACTAAACAATGATCAAGCGGGGTGCCGCCCTTACACCCGTGATAGGCGTAAGGGCGGCTAGATGCCTAAGGGTTGCACGACGATAGCATATGACACGAAGAACAATGCTAACCCTAAAACATCTATGATAACTACGTTGCTCGCCATCAAAAAGGCTTCAGTACGAGCAACGCATGAACGATGAATAAACGTGTGCTGCCTAGATCGCAAGATGCGATCTAGGCAGCATGGTGCTTACCCGGAAGAAACCCTCGAGACGGGGGGGTTGGCGATGCGCCGAGATTGGTTTGTGGTGAACGTTGGTTGTTGTTTATTTCATAAACCCTAGATACATATTTATAGTCCGGGGGACTTTCTAACGTGGGAATAATCCCAACCGGGCACGAGCCCAAACTCCTTCTAACCGACACGCATCCTACTATGTTACAGATACACGGGCAAACTAGCCCAAACTTGATACACAAGGCCGATTCATGTGCTCCTTCTATGTATATTCTTCAAACCCATCTTCAATCGCGGCCCACCTCTGATCCGGTCGGATTCTGGTGATAACACATGCCCCCTGGTTTTGGAAATGACATTTCCAAAATCATTACGCTTTCCCTTCGTCGGGTCATGTCGTGGCAGAGCAGAACTGCCGCAGAATCTTCCATCATTTCGCCTCGCCTCCCGAGCTTCCCTGCACGAATTGATAATTTCGGCACCACGTCCTCGAGAACCGTCATGGCATTAAATCTCCACTACACCCCCTTTATTTATCTGTGCCGAACGGTTCGCCACTTCATCCCCCTGCTCTGTTCTGTCCACCAGCGCCCAAAAACCCCTCTTCCCCCGTAGCAATGTCTTCCTCTTCCTCTTCCCCTCGAGCCTCCCCTCCAATCTTCGCCGAAGAGCAAGAATGAAGACGACCTCCACTCCGGGGCGAACCCCATCTCCTCCGACAAGGAGGAGAAAGAAGGAGAAGTAGAGAAGACGAGAGGCCTCCCCCTCCGCCAGGCTCCCGCCGAAGAAGCGCTCCCGCATGTGGGCGGACAGCGAGGACGAGGATGATGACGAGGAAGGAGAAGAGGAGGAGGAGGAGGATGATTCCTCCTCTTCCGCTGGGTACCCGCCGGCGAAGCGCTTCCGCGCTTGGGCGGACAGCGAGGATGATGATGATGACGAGGAAGAAGAAGCTCCGGCCGAAGGCTGGGGCAGCAGCGACGAGGAATTCTCCGGTAGTAGCGCTGACGGCAACTCCGACGCCGACGATGATGCTAGCGAGGATTAGTAATGTAGGATTAGTAGTCCCTGAGCAATCGACTCTTCTTTTGTTCTTCCTCGCTTGAGCAATCGGCTCTTCATTGTAAAAATCCCCTCTTATTAATGAAGAAGTGTTGCGGTCAGAAACCCACCGGCGGGCAGCGACTGGCAACACAGTAGAGCCGGGAACAACTAGGGCTGCGGCTGGCCCCAGTCCCTCAGAGCGACGGCCCGCAAAGCCTCTCCGGTCACACGTCCGATGCTGTCGCAAGGGCGTGCCACCTGACCTATACCTGGTCAGGAAGGTGTTGGTTGATGCCTCGCTTAGTTTCCTGCATGGCATACACGTAAACGTTAAATACGAGCCTCGATCGGCTCTCAGGTTATCCTGTGAATCGGCTCAAAGAGCCGATCCACCCATGATTCGTACGAGGTGCACGAATATATGGTGGTCCCGCTTGATCAAGATAAAGCTAAAACGATCTACGACGATTTAGGGTTTTCACCGCATAATCGGATCATCCTACTCACGATTGGGCCTCGCGCTCGCGTACGGTGATCGTAAGCCGATCCTAGACGGGGCCTAAAAACCAACACGAGGTTGATCCCCGGAACATCCTCGTCTAGGGCTAGCAAACTACACCCTACACGCCGCTGGATCCTCCAACCCTTTGTAAGGCCTAACTATTGCGGATGTTAAACTAATCCTTGAAGAACAAGGAGCAACCGTAACGGATCGGATCTACTAAACAATGATCAAGCGGGGTGCCGCCCCTACACCTAATTAAGATAGGTGTAAGGGCGGCTAGATGTATACGGGTTGCACTACGACAGCATATGATACGAAGAACAATGCTAACCCTAATACATCTAAGATAACTACGTTGCTCGCCATCAAAAAGGCTTCAGCACGAGCAACGCATGAACAACGTGAAGCTTGTGCTGCCTAGATCGCAAGATGCGATCTAGGCAGCATGGTGCTTACCGGGAGAAACCCTCGAGACGAAGGAGTTGGCGATGCGCCGAGATTGATTGTGTTGAACGTTGGTTGTTGTTTATTCCATAAACCCTAGATACATATTTATAGTCCAAGGGACTTTCTAATTCAAGCGTGCACCTAACCGTGCACGGGTAAAACTCTAATTCCTAATCTAAGACACGTATCCTACTATGGTACGTATACACGGGCAAACTAGCCCAAACTTTGCATGTAAGGCCGATTCACGTATTTCTTCTATATATCTTCTTCAAGCTTATCTTGATCACGGCCCACCTCTGATCCGGTCAAATTCTAGTGATAACACATGCCCCCTGGTTTTGGAAATGACATTTCCAAAATCATTACGCTTCCTTTCGTCGGGTCATGTCGTGGCAGAGCAGAACTGCCGGAGAATCTTCCATCATCACGCCTCGCCTCCTGGGCTTCTCTGTACGAATTGACAATTTCGGCATCACGTCCTCGAGAACCGTCACAGCATTAAATCTCCAATACTCCCCCTTTATTTATCTGTGCCGAACGGTTCGCCACTTCATCCCTTTGCTCTGTCCCATCCACCAGCGCCCAAAAAACCCTCTTCCCCTGTAGCAATGTCTTCCTCTTCCCCCTCAGGCCTCCCCCTTCAATCCTCGCCGAAGAGCAAGAATGAGGACGACCTCCACTCCGGGGCGAACCCCATCTCCTCCGACAAGGAGAAGAAAGAAGGAGAAGTAGCGAAGGCCAAGGCCTCCCCCTCCGCCAAGCTCCCGCCGAAGAAACGCTCCCGCATGTGGGCGGACAGCGAGGACGAAGATGATGACGAGGAAGGAGAAGAAGAGGAGGAGGAAGATGATTCCTCCTCTTCCGCTGGGTATCCGCCGACGAAGCGCTTCCGCACTTGGGCGGACAGCGAGGATGATGATGACGATGATGAGGAGGAAGATGCTCCGGCCGAAGGCTGGGGTAGCAGCGACGAGGAAGCCTCCGGAGGTAGCGCCGGCGGCAACTCCGATGTCGATGATGATGCTAGCGAGGATTAGCAATGTAGGATTAGTAACCCCTGAGCAATCGGCTCTTCTTTTGTTCTTCCTTGCTTTGAGCAATCGGCTCTTCATTGTAAAATTCTCTTATTAATGAAGAAGACTTTTCCTTAACTTGATTTTGCCGATTGTTAATTAGATCAACGCTCAATGAGCCGATGGCAACGCATCGACCTTTTATGATAAATTTCGAGATAAGCAAATTTAGCCATCTCCTCAAATGGTACCCTGCAAACCCGCAGTCACTGAGCGTATTACTAACGGCCACCTTTGCCTTCGGAAGAGCTCTAGGACCATTGTTGAATCAATCCGGAAGCCAGAGCTGATACTTCTGCAGGACAAGCTCCTGCTCCGTTTTTCCCGCAGCAACTATTCCTCAAAGCTGAGATGTAGAGCCAGCCGATTTCAAACAAATCGGCTTCCTATAGCAAAGGGTCCTCCAGGGCAAGCTGCCCCCCAAGCCTCACTTAAGGCGAGAAAAGTGGTGAGTCAGCCAAATGTGCTGCCATTGGCCTCAAGTCATGACGCAGAGCCAGCCGATTCCAACAACATCGGCTTCCCAGAGCAGAGAATCTTCAGGGTGAGCTGCCCCCCGAGCTTCTTCAGTCCACTTCTTGCGCATTGCTGGTCAGATTGGCTCCTTTCCTTTGGCGGATCTGATGCAACCCATCCTTAACCTGATCTGCACGTCCATGCTGCTCTTGGCATTGGTCATCCAGAGGTTCTCGAAGAGAGGATCTGAGCCATCAAACCACTCCATTGAGGAGTTCTTCCATTAGAGTCTCTCTTCGTGGCCCACTTCCTCGCTCCATTGACCCTCTCGCTTATAACAGCTTATACCTCTTGAGTCGATGTCTCGCCGCATCGGCCGTGCTTAAATTTTTTTGAATTTTTCTTTTTTCGGCCGATCTATGCATCGGCCCCCATACTCCAATACCCATCATCAAAGAATATCTTGGGCTACTGGGCATTTGAAAGATACTCCTACTTCATATCCTCGTGTTTTATCCACCTGGGTGCCCCCCCGAGCCGATTCTTTCAATGGATTGGATGGTATCGGCTCTTCGGTATCCCTGTTGGATCGAATGTTGAACCCAGGTAGAATGTACAGTGAGGATAATTTTGGCCGATTGCTGGAATCGGCCTCCACGTTGCTTGCTCGATGAAGGTTTTGTAATGTTCCTCCATAAATCCTTGGGGCCGATCTCCTGGATCGGCATCGCCATGTTTGACCATAGACGCTGCGTTCGCTACACGGTCGGGCCGTGGATAAGACCATCCTAGTCCCATCCTGCGTCACGTTGACGCGCTCGCAGTCGTCGAAATTGGGTGCCTTATATAATCCTGGAGCACCAAACTCCGTTGGAAGGACGAGCACCATGTTTGTGCCAGCCGATGTCTCATCATCGGCTTTCTTTTGTCTGGGGCGCCACTCTTTTCTTTGTGGCCGACCTTCTTCGTCCAGGGTTCGCTGAATTTTGGCGGCCAGATCAGGCCGTTCCTTCCTCATCGTGTGCAGGTATAACCTTTCGGCTTCTTCTAACCGACGTAGACGCTGAACCCTTCGCTTCTGGGAACGGCTGAGCCCATCAGGGCACCACCTTGGACGATGATACTTGTCTTCTTCATCATCGTCCTCTAGTTCCTCGAGATCTTCCACCCGAGCGGACTCAGCATGCTTGTTCCGAGGCGGGAGAGGCCCTAGACGTTTGAACACGGACACGTTAGCCGCATCCTTCTTCTTTTGTTTGCATTTCGGGCGATTGCCGATTGTAGGCAATCGGCTCATTCCTGAATCCCAGCGAGTGTCCGAAGAAGGGGCAGTCCCGGTGCCTATCCTCGTCGTCTTGCTCCCTCGACTTTTCCTTGGCGTGGCGCTCGTATCGCTCCTCGTCGTGATCATGCCGACGACGTCTCCTGTCGTCCCTAGCCAGACGATCCTTTTCATCATCGTCGTTGTATCGCCGGCGTTGGTCATACTGACTCACATACTTGTTGAGGAGGTGATCAGAGAGAGGTCGTTGATATATTATGTTCTTCACTTCTCCCTCTGTGACGTAGCGCTTGCCGTCGTGGTGGAGCCGATCGCGTGGAGCGGCTTCCTCTGTGTCTTTGCTATGAGAGCAGCTGCCCTCATCTCCGTCCTTACCAGAGTGGTGCCCAGGTCCCACCATGTTGATATTGCACGAGAAATCTGGCTGGCACCCTCCATGGTAAGTGCACTCCACCATATTAACGGCGGGGAAGGGTTGTGTGTCGACCTTCATGGCGTACTGGTTGAAAATTAGCCGTCCTTTTTCTATCGCCATTTGGATCTGCTGACGCCACACCCTGCAGTCGTTAGTGGTGTGGGTGAACGTGTTATGCCACTTGCAGTATGGCTTTCCGTTCAGCTCCCGCACCGTGGGGATCTTGTGGCCTTCGGGTACCTTCATATGCTTCTCCGTGAGTAAGAGATCGAAAATCTGCTCAGCTTTGGTCACATCGAAGTCGAACCCTCTTGGAGGGCCTTGTGGCTTAACCCATTTGCGGGACACGGGGCCTGCCGCCCGAGTCCATTCAGCCACTCGCTACCTCTCGATCTCCCGCAGCACCTTCATCATCGTCTGCCTCAACCAGGACCACCGCACGCTTGAATTTGTCCTCGGTAAACATCCGGGTGGCGCCTGTTCATATGCCGACAGCCTTCGCACCATGTGCGCCAATGAAGGGTAGTCCGCTTGGGAGGCCACGTCCTCGATCGATGATGAGAGACCCACCACCGCCAACTCGATCGCTTCTTTTTCACTTACGTGAACCGAATAGCATCGGTTCCTAATGGTCCCGAAGCGCTGGATGTATTCCGACACCTGTTTCCCGCGCTCTGTCGTACTTGTGCTAGATCGGCAATGCCAGCCTCGGAAGCCTCTCGAGTGATACTCGCTCATGGAATTGCTCCTCCAACTCGCTTCCAAGTCCGGATAGAGTTCGGTGGCAGCGATGTGTACCACCCGAAAGCCGATCCTGTGAGGGACTGTGCGAAGAACCTCACACGCAACTCGTCTGATGCTGAGATCGTGCCCAACTGTGCCAAATATTGGCTCACATGCTCGATGGAGCTGGAGCCATCTGATCCACTAAACTTTGTGAAGTCAGGGAGCCGATATTTGGGTGGTAGCGGGATCAGTTCGTACTCGTTGGGGTACGGCTTGGTATAGCCGAACGTCTTCCTTTTCGGCATCATGCCGAATTGGTCTTTCAGAATTGTACAAATCTGATCCGCGGTGATGGCTGAAGGTGTCGAACCCCGAAGATTCGCCGGGTGGCATACTTAGCCAGCCATGCTTGCTTTTCCGGTTCTGAGCCAAGCTGCAGGAGCTGAGCTCTGGAGGTTTGTCGGAGTGGCGTACTTAGCTAACCACGTTTGCTTCTCAAGATCTGCTCCCGACGTTCCTCCCGTTGTTCCGCAGGCCCCCGTCGTTGCAGCCTGGTTCGAGAGTGCCCAGCTGCTGCAGCTCGGCACGTATGCGCACGTGTATCCGTGCGGGATCTCCTTGGGCGCCTCGGTAGGAATTGGTAGTCAATAGGATCACCACCAATCTTGTAGACGACGTATGCCGATGAGTTCGGCACTTCGGTGCTGCCAACGCGAACGGCAGCGGTGGACGGGACTCGGAGTGGCATCTCTCCTTTGTACGTCCTAGAGCTGGTCCCGACGGAGAATACTGATGGCTCATGATTTCCTGGATCACGCGCAGAGCGACACGCTCCAAAGTGTTCACCAGGCTCTCAGAGTGGCGGTGCAGCGAATGAGCCACCATGAAGTTGATCTCCTGACGCAGCGACCTGGTGCGTTCTTCTGACGGGGTGGACAAGTTCACTCCATCGAGTGCGCCTTCAGGTGAGAACCCCTTCCACCTGACGCCGTGGGAGCGGGTTCTATGGAAAGAGCCGATGAGGTCGGCTTCGAGGACTGCCTTGATCTCGTCATGCTTCTTCTTGAGCTCGTCAGGCAGATCCTCGTACTTGACCGGAGTGCTTTCCGCCATCTCGGATGTAGATGGCGATGCGGTGGATGTCGAAGGTGGTCCCACCGGGCGTGCCAGAATGTGTTGCGGTCAGAAACCCACCGGCGGGCAGCGACTGGCAACACAGTAGAGCCGGGAACAACTAGGGCTGCGGCTGGCCCTGGTCCCTCGGAGCGACGGCCCGCAAAGCCTTCCCGGTCACACGTCCGATGCTCGTCGCAAGGGCGTGCCACCCGACCTATACCCGGTCGGGAAGGTGTTGGTTGATGCCTCGCTTAGTTTCCTGCATGGCATACACGTAAACGTTAAATACGAGCCTCGATCGGCTCTCAGGTTATCCTGTGAATCGGCTCAAAGAGCCGATCCACCCATGATTCGTACGAGGTGCACGAATATATGGTGGTCTGATACGTCCAATTTGCATCACTATTTTATATCATAATTTGCTGTTATTCATTGATATATTTCATATTGGGACACAATACTTATGTTATTTCATCTATTTTGCATGTTTCATGATTATTTGGAGATCGAGCACCGGAGCCGTGATTCCGCTGGAAAAAGCACCGTCGGGATGCAATATTTCGGAAGATCAAGCTGTGGAAGGGA
>NC_061509.1:171147126-171212014 GCF_022539505.1 Lolium rigidum | reverse complement strand
GCACTAGACTAAAATCCCGTGTGTCCTCGAGAACGTTTGGTCATTATAAGTAAACAAACCGGCTTGTCCTTTGTGCTAAAAAGGATTGGGCCACTCGCTGCAATTATTTCTCTCGCATTTTACTTACTCGTACTTTATTCATCTCGTTACATCAAAACCCCCTGAATACTTGTCTGTGAGCATTTACAGTGAATCCCTCATCAAAACTGCCTGTCAACACCTTCTGCTCCTCGTTGGGATCGACATTCTTACTTATCGAAGATACTACGATACACCCCCTATACTTGTGGGTCATCATGGTCCTGCTTGATCAAGATAAAGCTAAAACGATCTACGACGATTTAGGGTTTTCACCGCATAATCGGATCATCCTACTCACGATTGGGCCTCGCGCTCGCGTACGGTGATCGTAAGCCGATCCTAGACAGGGCCTAAAAACCAACACGAGGTTGATCCCCGGAACATCCTGTCTAGGGCTAGCAAACTACACCCTACACGCCGCTGGATCCTCCAACCCTTTGTAAGGCCTAACTATTGCGGATGTTAAACTAATCCTTGAAGAACAAGGAGCAACCGTAACGGATCGGATCTACTAAACAATGATCAAGCGGGTGCCGCCCCTACACCTAATTAAGATAGGTGTAAGGGCGGCTAGATGTATACGGGTTGCACTACGACGAGCATATGATACGAAGAACAATGCTAACCCTAATACATCTAAGATAACTACGTTGCTCGCCATCAAAAAGGCTTCAAGCACGAGCAACGCATGAACAACGTGAAGCTAGTGCTGCCTAGATCGCAAGATGCGATCTAGGCAGCATGGTGCTTACCAGGAGAAACCCTCGAGACGAAGGAGTTGGCGATGCTCCGAGATTGATTGTGTTGAACGTTGGTTGTTGTTTATTCCATAAACCCTAGATACATATTTATAGTCCAAGGGACTTTCTAATTCAAGCGTGCACCTAACCGTGCACGGGTAAAACTCTAATTCCTAACCGACACGTATCCTACTATGGTACAGATACACGGGCAAACTAGCCCAAACTTTGCATGTAAGGCCGATTCACGTATTTCTTCTATATATCTTCTTCAAGCTTATCTTGATCACGGCCCACCTCTGATCCGGTCAAATTCTGGTGATAACAAGAAGACGTTTCCTTAACCTGATTTTGCCGATTTCCTTTCGTACTGATTCTGCCGATTGTTAGTTTGACCAACGCTCAATGAGCCGACGGCAACGCATCGGCCTCTTACGATAAATTTTGAGATAGACGCGTTTAGCCACCTCCTCAAACGGTAACCTGCAAACCTTGCTCAGACTCAGATCCCCAGACTTCCAACCGAACAGGTCCACACCGCGGCCATTGAGCGCATCGCTAGATTTAACGGCAAAACTTCTGAAATAGCGCCTGGTCTCATCATTAAGCTTAGGTTTCCAGACGTTCTCCTGCCGAATCCTTCTTTTCCAAATCCCTTTTGACTTTGGGAGAGCTCTAAGACCATTGCTGAATCAACCCGGAGGCCGGAGCTGATACTGCTGATACTTCTGCAGGATAGGCACCACTTATCCACAAATTTTCTTTCGATAATCTATAGCGATGTCTGAAATCCTGCTCTATTTTCCCGCAGCGACCATTCCTCAAAAAAGTTGAGACGTAGAGCCAGCCGACTTTAACCGCATCGGCTTTCTATAGCAAAGGGTCCTTCAGAGCAAGCTGCCCCCGAGCCTCGGTCAAAGCGAGAAAAGAGGTGAGCCAGGTGCCACCATCGGCTTCCAAAATATAATGCAGAGCCAGCCGATTTGAACAAAATCGGCTCTCCAGAGGGGAGAACCTTCCGGGTGAGCTGCCCCCCGAGCTTCTCCAGTCCAATTCTTGCGTCTTGCTGATCAGATCGGCTCATCATCTTCGGCAGGCTGATGTAACTTCCGGTGAGGATGTTTTGAATTTCTGGTGGTCTCCAAAACTCTGGACGTAACAACCTCTGAACGTGACATCAACCAAGTCGCCACCTTGGTTGCCCGTGAGCCTCTGTTTATAACAGCTGTCCTTAAGTCGATGTCCGTGCATCGGCTGTTTTTTTTACGGGCCGATTTTTCTATCGGCCCCCCAATGTTTCATCGCACATGTATCGCACATGCTCATCTGATTAGGTGCCCCCCGAGCCGATTCTTCCAGGTAACTGCTGATATCGGCTCTGTGGTTAGCCAAGGCACTACGATGTGAACGTCGGCTCTGGTAGGAACAATGTGGATTTCTTCCAGTGCATCAGCCGACGCAAACCCATTGCCCATTGGATCGACGTTGAACCCAGGCAGAATGAATGGTGAGGATAATTTTGGCCGATTGCTAGAATCGGCCTCCATGTTGCTTGCTCGATGAAGGTTTTGCAATGTTCCTCCATACATCCTTAGGGCCGATCACCTGGATCGGCATCGCCACGTTTGTCCATCGATGTTGCTTTCGTTACACGGTCAGGCCGGTGGATAAAACCAGCCTAACCCCGTCCTTTGTCACGTCGATGCGCTCGCAGTCGTCCAAATTGATGCCTGAGAGTGGCTCTTGGCCCGATGTCTCCCAAACGTTCATGCCAGCCGTTGAAATCTCGGCTGAATCATCTGCGTGGACGACTTCTACTTCATCTCCATCCCACTGTATTAGGCATTGGTGCATCGTGGATGGAATGCAACAGTTGGCGTGGATCCAATCTCTCCCTAGTAGGACAACATAGGAGCTCTTGCTTGTCGACAATAAAGAACGTCGTAGGGACAGCTTTTCCTTCCTACGGTCGGATCCACGTTCGAACACCTTGTGCGTCGGATGCTTGGCCGTTGAAATCGCTCGGTGTCACATTGGTCTTGATCGGATCCGAGCTGGAGCGTCCCAACCGACGTAGCATGGAGTATGGCATAATGTTAAGTGCCGCTCCGGTGTCCACCAACATCTTGTTGACAGGCTGCCCATTGATGTAACCTCGCAAGTACAGGGCCTTCAGATGCCTGTAGCTTCTCTCTCGTGTCTTCTCAAAGATGACCGGCCGTGGGCCGCAGTCAAGTTGTGCCACAGGTGCTTCGTCTAATCCTGGAGCGCTAAACTCCGTTGGAAGGATGAAGACCATGTTGGTGCCAGCCGATGTCTCATCATCGGCTTTCTTTTGTCTGGGCGCCACTCTTTCCTTTGTGGCCGACCTTCTTCGTCCAGGGGTCGCTGAATTTTAGCGGCCGGATCAGGCCGCGCCTTCCTCAACGTGTGCAGTATAACCTTTCAGCTTCCTCCAACCCACGTAGACGCTGAACCCTTCGCTTTTGGGAACGGCTGAGCCCATCAGGGCACCACCTTGGCCGATGATACTTGTCTTCTTCTTCATCATCATCCTCTAGTTCCTCGAGATCTTCCACCCGAGCGGACTCAGCATGCTTGTTCCGAGGCGGGATAGGCCCTAGACGTTTGAACACGGACACGTTAGCTGCATCCTTCTTCTTTTGTTTACATTCTGGGCAGTTGCCGATTGTGGGCAATCGGCTCATTCCTGAATCCCAGCAGTGTCTGAAGAAGGGGCAGTCCCAGTGCCTATCCACGTCGTCTTGCTCCCTCGACTTTTCCTTGGCGTGGCGCTCATATCGCTCCTCGTCGCGATCATGCCGACGACGTCTCCTGTCGTCCCTAGCCAGACGATCTTTTTCATCATCGTCGTTGTATCGCCGGCGTTGGTCGTATTGACCCACATACTTGTTAAGGAGGTGATCGAGAGAGGTCGCCGATATCTTACGTTCCTCACTTCTCCCTCTCGTGATGTAGCGCTTGCCATCGTGGCGGAGCCGATCGCGTGGAGCGGCTTCCTCTGTGTCCTTGCTATGAGAGCAGCTGCCCTCATCTCCGTCCTTACCAGAGTGGTTTCCAGGTCCTACCATGTTGATATTGCACGAGAAATCTGGCTGGCACCCTCCATGGTAAGTATACTCCACCATGTTAACGGCGGGGAAGGGATGTGTGTCGACCTTCATGGCGTACTGGCTGAAAATTAGCCGTCCTTGTTCTATCGCCATTTGGACCTGTTGACGCCACACCCTGCAGTCGTTGGTGGCGTGGGTGAACGTGTTATGCCATTTGCAGTATGGCTTTCCGTTCAGCTCTTGTACCGTGGAGATCTTGTGGCCTTCGGGTAACTTTAGCTGCTTCTCCTTGAGTAAGAGGTCGAAAATTTGCTCAGCTTTGGTCACGTCGAAGTCGAACCCTTTTGGAGGACCTTGTGGCTTCACCCACTTACAGGACACGGGGCTTGCCCCCGAGTCCATTCAGCCACTGCTACCTCTTGATCTCCCGCAGCACCTTCATCTTCATCTGCCTCAACCAGGACCACCGCGCGCTTGAATTTATCCTGGTAAACATCTGGGTGGCGCTGTTCATATGCCGACAGCCTTCGCACCATGTGCGCCGGTGAAGGGTAGTCTCGCTTGGGAGGCCACGTCCTTGATTGATGATGAGAGACCCACCACCGCCAACTCGATCGCTTCTTTTTCACTTACATGAACCGAATAGCATCGGTTCCTAATGGTCCTGAAGCGTTGGACGTATTCTGCCACTGTTTCCCCGCGCTTCTGTCGTACTTGTGCTAGATCGGCAATGCCAGCCTCGGAAGCCTCTGAGTGATAATGTATATGGAACTGTTCTTCCAACTGCTTCCAAGTCCGGATTGAGTTTGGTGGCAACGATGTGTACCACCCGAAAGCCGATCCTGTGAGGGACTGCGCGAAGAACCTCACACGCAGCTCGTCTGATGCTGAGATCGTGCCCAGCTGTGCCAAATATCGGCTCACATGCTCGATGGGCTGGAACCATCTGATCCACTAAACTTTGTGAAGTCCGGGAGTCGATATTTGGGTGGTAGTGGGATCAATTCGTACTCGTTGGGGTACGGCTTGGTATAGCCGATTGTCCTCCTTTTCGGCATCATGCCGAACTGGTCTTTCAGAATTGTACAAATCTGATCCGCGGTGATGGCTGAAGGCGTCGAACCCTGAAGATTCGCCGGGGTGGCATACTTGGCCAGCCATGCTTGCTTTTCCAGCTCTGAGCCAACTGCAGGAGCTGAGCTCTGGAGGTTTGTCGGAGTGGCGTACTTAGCTAGCCACGTCTGCTTCTCAAGATCTGTTCCCGACGTTCCTCCTGCTGTTCCAGAAGTCCCCGCTGTTGCAGCCTGGTTCGAGAGTGCCCAGCTACTGCAGTCTGGCACGTATGCGCACGTGTATCCGTGGGGGATCTCCTTGGGCGCCTCATGTAAGAATTGGTAGTCACTAGGGTCACCACCAATCTTGTAGACGACGTATGCCGATGAATTCGGCACCTCTGGTGCTGCCAACGCGAACGGCAGCGGTGGACGGGACTCGGAGTGGCATCTCTCCTTGATAAGTCCCCGAGCTGGTCCCGACGGAGAATACCGATGGCTCATGATTTCCTGGATCACGCGCAGAGCGACACGCTCCAAAGTGTTCACCGGGCTCTCGAGTGGCGGTGCAGCAAATGAGCCACCATGAAGTTGATCTCCCGACGCAGCGACTCGGTGCGCTCTTCCGACGGGGAGGACAGGTCCACTCCATCCAGCGCGCCTTCGAGCGAGAACCCCTTCCACCTGATGCCATGTGAGCGGGTTCCGGAAAAGAGCCGATGAGGTCGGCTTCGAGGACTGCTTTGATCTCGTCGTGCTTCTTCTTGAGCTCCTCAGTCAGATCCTCGTACTTGACCGGAGTGCCTTCCGCCATCTCAGATGTAGATGGCGATGCGGTGGATGTCGAAGATTGTCCCACCGGGCGTGCCAGAATGTGTTGCGGTCAGAAACCCACCGGCGGGCAGCGACGGGCAACACCGTAGAGCCGGGAATCTCCTAGGACTGCGGCTGGCCCTGGTCCCTCCGAGCGACGGCCCGCAAAGCCTTCTGTGCACACGTCCGATGCTGATGCAAGGGCGTGCCACCTGACCTATACCTGGTCAGGAAGGTGTTGGATGATGCCTCGCTTAGTTTCCTGCATGGCATACACGTAAACATTAAATACGAGCCTCGATCGGCTCTCAGGTTATCCCGTGAATCGGCTCAAAGAGCCGATCCACCCATGATACGTACGAGGTGTACGATCAGATGGTGGTCCTGCTTGATCAAAATAAAGCTAAAGCGACCTACTACGATTTGGGGTTTTCACCGCATAATCGGAACATCCTACTCGTGATCGAGCCTCGCGGCCACGCACGGTGATCGTAAACCGACCCTAGACAAGGCCTAAAAACCAACACGAAGTTGATCCTCGGAACATCCCGTCTAGGGCTAGCAAACTACACCCTACGCGCCACTGGATCCTTCGACCCGTTTGTAAGGCATAACAATGCAGATATTAAACTAATCCTTGAAGAACAAGGAGCAATCATGATGGATCGGATCTACTAAACAATGATCAAGCGGGGTGCCGCCCTTACACCCGTGATAGGCGTAAGGGCGGATGCCTAAGGGTTGCACGACGATAGCATATGACACGAAGAACAATGCTAACCCTAAAACATCTATGATAACTACGTTGCTCGCCATCAAAAAGGCTTCAGTACGAGCAACGCATGAACGACGAATAAACGTGTGCTGCCTAGATCGCAAGATGCGATCTAGGCAGCATGGTGCTTACCCGGAAGAAACCCTTGAGACGGGGAAGTTGGCGATGCGCCGAGATTGGTTTGTGGTGAACGTTGGTTGTTGTTTATTTCATAAACCCTAGATACATATTTATAGTCCAGGGGACTTTCTAACGTGGGAATAATCCCAACCGGGCACGAGCCCAAACTCCTTCTAACCGACACACATCCTACTATGTTACAGATACACGGGCAAACTAGCCCAAACTTGATACACAAGGCCGATTCATGTGCTCCTTCTATGTATATTCTTCAAACCCATCTTCAATCGCGGCCCACCTCTGATCCGGTCGGATTCTGGTGATAACAACAATATTTCCCCTTCGAGTAGCAACTCTCCTTGAGGGCGAGGTAGGAATCCAGGGATCATCCCAAATACTAATATTCGAGCCATCACCAACACGCCATATGTGACCCTTTTTAAAAGTTTGGATCCCCGACCAAAGGCTTTGCCAAGTATAATAGCTTCCTTTTTTTAGAGAACGGTTGAGAATATCACCATCTGGAAAGTACTTAGCACGCAACACTCTTGCACAGAGGGACTCCGGATCAGAGATCAGACGCCAGCACTGTTTAGAGAGTATTGCCAAACTGAAACAGTGTAAATCTCTGAAACCCATGCCGCCCTGAAATTTTGGAATTGACATCTTCCACCATGCAAACCAATGTATATGCTTCTGTTGATCATCATCTCCCCACCAGTATCGGGACATAGCAGTAATTATCCCATCGATAATCTGTTTAGGGAGTTTGAAGACAGACATGGCATAATACGGGATTGCCTGGCAGACCGCCTTGAGCAAAACTTCTCAATCCATCCAATCAGCTTTTTACAGATTTTATCGATAAGGTGCTGAAAACAATCTGTTCGATCAACCCCTACAATTGGGGGTAGGCCAAGGTATTTGTCTGTGATCGCCTCGGTAAGAATATTTAGAGTTGTGCAAATTTCCTCCTTCACCTCCACGCGGGTGCAAGGGCTAAAGAAGACACTTGATTTTGCATCACTAACAAGCTGGCCGGACGCTTGACAGTATCTATCCAGTGCATGTCAAAGACTAGAAGCATTTCTAAAGTCGGCCCTCATGAGAATCAAAGAATCGTCTGCAAATAGGAGGTGAGAGATCACCGGTGCTGCCCTGCAGACTTTCACGCCAATGATATTTCCCTCTTCCTCTTCCGCATTGATCATAGCAGTGAGCCCTTCCGCACATATTAAAAAGAGGTAAGGGGAGAGGGGATCACCCTGGCGAAGACCCCTAGTCGGAATGATCAAATCAGATTCTCCATTGTTGAACCTCACCTTATACCGAACAGATGTGACACATGCCATAATAAGGTTCACCCATTCAGGGTCAAAACCAAGCTTGATCATAATACTCTCCAGGAAACACCACTCTACTCGGTCATAAGCCTTATGCATATCGAGCTTCACTGCACAAGAACCAAACTTCCCAATCCTCTTGTTCTTGATGGTATGGTAAGATTCATATGCCACCAGAAAATTATCCGTTGTCAGTCTGCCGGGAACAAAAGCACTCTGGGAGGGAGAGATAATATCAGGAAGCAATCCTTTAGTCTATTTGCAATAACTTTTGAGATAACCTTGTATACCACGTTGCATAGTCTTATGGGGCGGAATTGAGTAATAGTCTCTGGGTTCTCGACTTTTGGTATCAGCACAATGGTTGTGTCATTCCAACCCTCTAGAATAGTTTTTGAAGTAATCGCAGCCAACACCTCATCAGTAAGATCTTCACCAATAATGTGCCAAAAACGCTTGTAGAAAACAGCATGCAGTCCATCTGGACCGGGAGCTTTTAAGTCACCTATGTTAAAAAGGGATTTCTTCACCTCCTCTCTTGTATAAGGAGCCATGAGGGCCGCGTTCATAGTACCATCGACTCTCGACTTAACTTTCTCAATGACATATGGGTCCGCCGCATGGGCACCAGATGTAAAAAGTTGTGAGAAATAATCATATGCCAAAGAGCGCAACTGGTCTTGATCCTCCTCCCATACCCCATTGTCACGTTGGAGCCTTTTAATAAAATTCTTCCGTTTGCGCTGAGATGCAAAGCCATGAAAAAAGATAGTGTTCTGATCTCCATGACGAAGCCAGTTAGCTCGCCCACGCTGCACCCAATACAATTCCTCTTGCTCCAAAATGTCCTCAATCTGATCCTGGACCACTCTTTGTTGTACTAAAGCTTCTTCCGATAACGGTCCAGCCAAAACAGCATTGAGTTCCTTCTGTAACTGCTCCAGTCTATGCCTGGGTCCCCGAAGCTCGGATTTGTCCCATGAGTGCAGCGTGTTGTGGACCATCTCAGTTTTGCGAGCCAGAGACCAGTCATGGAATTGTTTTGCCTGATCCCAAGCCGTCTGGATAATAGTTTCGACCGACTCCTCACAAAGCCACCGAGCTTCGAATTTTGGTCTAGCGCGTTGAGGTACAAGAGGAATCGAACGGGATTCAGTATCAACTGTGATCGGTCGGTGGTCAGATTTCCCAAAATCCTCGTGGATAACGCCGTGGTTCGGGAATAGATCGATCGAGCTTTGGGTAGCCAAAGCCCTATCAAGTCTCTCTCTTATACGTCCACGTCGCCAGGTGAAAGGGTCACCCGCAAAACCAAGATCTTGCAAATTGCAATCCGAAACAGCATTCCGAAAAGCTTTCATGCACCTTTGGGGTCTCACATTACCCCCGTCCTTTCCATGACCGAACATAATTTCATTGAAATCCCCCGCAATCAGCCACGGGAGTCCAGATTTTGCGTGCAAACTCCGCATATAGTCCCAAGAGAGATGTTTCCTCTCGCCACATGGTTCACCATAGAAACCTGTAAAATGCCAAGCATTTTCGTCATCTTCATTAACAGAAATATCAATAAAATTTGCATTTACCCCTTGAGAAGTAACATTTAGGTCTTTCTGAAAGAACATCACAAGGCCACCACTTCTTCCGTCACTTGCAAAGATCCTGACTTCATCGTATTTCAGTCTTTGTTTTAGGTTCTGAGATTTTACAAGGGTAAGGTGGGATTCTGACAGGAAAAGAACATCTGGCATGCATTTCTCCTGAGAAATCAGGAGTCCACGAACTGCCGTAGTTTTGTTCATCCACGACAGTTCAAAAATTGCAGTTTCATTGTGACCGGACAGGCTCCTCTTGGGAGCCCGCCGATCCGAGTGAAGGGGAGACAGCTCCATCCTTCCTTTGTCTTTTGCTTTGGCCCAACTCAGTATTCTCGTTTTCCTCCATCACTTCTTGCACCGCCTGCCCATTAGCCGTCGACTGGATTGCCAACGCATTCATTTCAACGACACCCTGGGCATTATTGGTAACATCCAGGGTCATATCCAGGCTCCTCTTAGTCCCAGATTCCCCACTAGTGGTTGGTTTATCAAGATCCATCAAGTTGTTTTTAATCGGGCTAGATCCCGTATCTTGCAACTCCCCCTCCGGAGTCTGTGAATCTATAGAGGGTTCAGGTCCGTGTGGGTTTGGAGCCACCCCACCTGTTTGTGCTACCCCGCCAACAATCACGAGAGCATTGTGCCTCCAAGTAGGAGGAGAACCACGCCCATCCAGATTACCATCTCTCCCACGCCCTGGATAACGACCACGGCCTCCCCTAAAATCATTTGCACCACGGCCAGAGCGAGCACCACCTCTACCTCCTCCATAAATTCTGCCATTCCAAGTTTCCAAATCGGCTTTGAAGAAATCTCCCCATTTAAGTTTATCTTCCGTGTGCTCTCCCGTCCCACACTCCTGGTGAGTATGGCCGATGATACCACAGGCCCCGCAGAATCTGGGCATCTTTTCAAATTTAATAGGATAAGCTACTCTTGCACCTTCTCGAGAGAAAGAAACAAACCGGGCCAGCGGCTTCCTAACATCGAGCTTAACTTTGGCTCTAATGAAATTGCCAATTCCTTGAACCTCAAGCTGTACGTCAATCACCTTCCCAACCTTTTTCTCAGTCAGATTGGTAATGAAAATTTTCTTCCTATAGCCAACTGGAATCTTGTGAATCTGGATCCAAGTTGTAATGAAATTCAGGTCAATTGTCTCTGGGTTAGGAAGGCCGTCATATGGTTCGATGGATACAGCAAACTGTCTAAAGAGCCACGGCCCCCCTTCAGAAACTTTCAGCTAATCACCCAAACAATTGCATTGAATTGTAAATAGATTTTCTTCAAGCGGTTGAAAGAGCACCTCTTTTGCAGGGCTCCAAGCTATCCTCACATGGTGCTCGAAAGATTGAGGGCTAAAGAAATTTGTAGTATGTACCTTAGCCAAGGCCATCCACTTGATACCAAGCTTCTGCACCTCCTCTTCCTCTTCGAAGACTAGATCGTCGTACTCATCTTCTTCAATCCCCAGACGACATAGCATATCATCCAAAGTTTCCGATTTCTTACCTCCCGAGCCACTTGCATGGTTCGTAGAACTACCTGCCGGGGCCGCCATGGCGCGAACGGATCTGACCAGAGCCCAGGACTAGAGCGAGCGAGGCAGGGCACGCAGAAGCGGACCCGTCCCGCCTTGCACGAAGGAGGATACTCCCCAACCACGCGTCACCAGGGAACAGCAGAACTCCGGCCTGATGGGATCGAGGCGGCGGAGGAAGACAGAAACCCTAATCGCCCGACAATCGCCGATCGCCAGAGCGTCAGGTAGAAGACGACTTCAGTCAAGTCGATACCGCAGTACGAATATAAGGGTGTTTGCTTGTACATTCTCTACACTGCATAATACAACATGTTACTTCAAAAATAGCAGTGAAGTGTTAACTTCTTATTTCCTAATAAGCAAGACATATCTACTATCACTGATATGTGAAATCTAATTCCAAACAGAACTTCTTAACGCAAAGACAACAAATTTTTTTTTTGGTACATTCAACTTTTGAGAAATAAAAGAGCGAGAGAATGGGAACAAATGAAAATACTTTTGTGAGGATCGAAATAGTAAACTTTCATATTCTTTATTGAGATCAAACATATTAGAGATTGAAACAACATAAATACTAGTTTCTCGTAAAACCTCCTTTACGTGCTCTGTTTCTCTAGGACCAATGATGGCTAAGATTAGCAAATTAAACTAAAATTAACACCACAACCTCATTTGACACTCACACATGCCATGTTTCATAGTTTATTATAAAAGCATAATTAGATATGGCCAATGAAATTTGAGAAAATAAGCCATAGTTACTGATGCATGCATAAGAGACAAACTATAAACACGTGTTGGAAAGTACACCGTAAGAGACAAACTATGAACCCTCGAAACGAAAGGTCAACTAGCTTAGATTTAGATATGATCTTGCATGCATCAGTAAGTAGAGTAGTAAGTACAAGAGATGCTACTAAGAATACATTGAGAAAATTAACCATGTCGTTTTCGACAAAAATAATCAAAAATAACCCTTAGATGAAAGTATAGCATAAAATAACCCTCCGGCCAAAATATTTCACTCTACTAACCATTTTGTGTGACGCTTATGCAAGGGGCGTCACACTTCACTGTGTGACGTCCATGCGATGGGCGCCACATATCTTGCGTGGGTGGAGCGCAGCTGCTGACGTGGAAGCCATGTGTGGCGTCTATGCCAAAGACGCCACACTACTCTTTATATATACTGTTTGTCTAGAATTGATTGAGCATTATGTTAGCTCAGCTGGTTGAAGTCTTTGCCCTTGAGTCCTAGGTCTTCAGTTCATATCCCCACACAACCTGTTTTTATTTTTATTTTAAAAAATTGTGATTCAATCCATGGCTTATTAAATAAATAAATACATACATACATATTGTTTTCCAAAACATTTTATCATATTTTTTCTCTCGAAAACGTCTCGTAACTTACATGGTCTACTAGACCATGAAGACGCACGTTGTCGCGCCCGTCCATCTTCTGGAAGAAATATTTGAAAATACTGGGAAATATAGATATTGTGTAGAAGTTGAAATTGTTTAATTACAATGTGATGATGCATTATATAAATCGAAATCCGTATCTGAGAAATAGGAATAACAAATATCTTTTTATGAACGATGTAAAATCACCTCTCTTTTTTTCTTGGTTTTATATGTGTCATCGCCGTGTTTGTTCTCAACTGGCTTGGCATAGTGTAACATTGAGAATTACATATGTAACTGAAATAGCAGGTCAATTTATAGTCACGTTATCCACGGAAAAATGCACCGCAAGTTCCCCTAAAAGACCCACAAACAAAGTTTTTCTAATCTGAAACTTCTTACGAAACAAGTGCAGACTGTGCAAATTGCAAATCATTCAATTAAAAGTTGTAGTTCCAATTTAAGATGGCTGAGAGATGGAATGACAGTGTCATGCTACCATATTTTGTGTTCCCTAAATGAAATCTATAGCTCACAATCCATAAATGCATGGTAACTAAATGATGGGCTTACAATAGAGAATGGAATATTGCGTAAACAGGTATGGCCTCATACACTGATAGATGCAGCATACAGAAAACTCTACAGACATTGATTGATGCTTTTTGGTGATGCAGTGTGCCTCTCGCCATGATCCTACGGGGATGAGGTGTTGGAGCGAGCATACAAATTTTTAAAGTATTTTTCCCATCTATCTTTGACAATCTCTGTCAGGGTATTTGTCCTTTCTATCAAGAATGTGCAGTTAGCTGAAATGAGAATTCAGTTACAACTCGGTAGAAGTAGTCTTCAGATCATCTGTGGGTGCTATTATTTCTCTTACTGGTCTGCATACCGTTGTAATATCAATAGATCTACTGCAGACATGCTTATTACCTGATACGAGTGAGGTAGCTAGAACCATGTGACATATTCAAAACCAGATTTGAGACACGTAGTTCGTAGACAATTGTGATTGTAGTAAGGTTCTACACACATGCAGTTCGTTTCAACACTTCTTACCGCTTTTGTATATGGGCAAATCGGACTTTTGTTTACGGTTCTTTATTAACGATGTTAGAGCTGTTCCCTTTTTTCTGTTACTTCCCTTGATCTACGTAGTTATAAGTTTGAATAGGATTTTGTTTTCTTTCATGAATATCAAAGAACGTCCACATTAGCGATGTATCTTGCATTTCTGAAGTAGACCATGTAAGTTTTTTTTTTTTGATAGAAGTAGACCATGTAAGTTACGAGACATCTTCGAGGGAAAAAAAATATGATAAAATGTTTTAAAAAACAATATGTATGTATTTATTTATTTAATATGTATGGATTGAATTTTTAGAACATACTACAATGTCCAGCATAATTTTTAAAAATAAAAATAAAAACAGGTGGTGTGGGGACTTAAACTCAAGACCTAGGACTTAAGTGCAAAGGCTTCAGCTGAGCTAACATAATGTTCTATCAATTCTAGACAAACAGTATATATAAAGAGTAGTGTGGCGTCTTTGGCATAGGCGTCACACATGGCTTTCACGTCGGCAGCTGCACGCCACGCACGCAAGATGTGTGGGCGCCACACAAAAGGGTTAGTAGAGTGAAATATTTTCGCTAGAGGGTCATTTTGTGCTATACTTTCACCAAAGGGTTATTTTGGTGTAAATCGCCTCGTTTTCACGACATAGGTAATTTATTTATTTTCTCATTGTGATGAGGCTATGCATGGGGCATGATGGAACCACAGTTCCATTGCTAAAATTACTTGCAAATAGCTCAGTTTTGATATTTTTTCTATCTCTACTTAAGCAAAAGATCAAAAAGACGAAGTGAAGCAAACACGCGTATGGTGGACCTCAAATATGTGAGGGCGGCATCTTTAGTTTGTTGTATGAATCGTGCATTAGAAAATGTTATGGATGTATAACCATCACAACTTTCTGCCACCTAGAATATCACTTTTGCAAGAAAATTATTGTTATTTATATTGTTGATGCATGTTATTAATAATTCCATTTCGATAGGCACCACATTTGTGACCATATGTATCACTAATACTCTGCACCAAATTAAACACGTGGCATCAATTTGATAAAATATTATGGAGTACACTGTATTAGATATGCATCAAATTAATTTTCAGACCACATAGTTTTTGTGTGATGCCAAATCAATATGGACATTAACATTCAGAGCATGTATTTTGGTATCAATTATATATTTAGGTCAATCTCTATGGTGTGGTTCAAACAATAAGTAGGGTCGAATCCACTTGAGAAATCATTGTGTTGTAGTATTAATTTTCTAACATTGTAGAAACCATGCAGGAATTGTTTCTAAATAAATAAAAAAGTGAATCTTACATGGTCTTGCTGTCATATAGAGGGTTCTCTGCACCAACCGAGAAATAATACAATTCCTGGATAGCTGAGAATTAGAAAAACCTTTATTTTTAGCCCACCATTTATTTCCTTGCAGACCTAGTGTAACTTATCCTTGGCCATATGTCTTGAGCGACCAGGGAAAAAAATGATTTAGTGCTTGGCTAATCCATAATTCTAAAAATAAATTTAAACCGTGTGCTACTCTGATAGTAGTGTCGACCTTTAACACCTCCACATAGGGTTCATGATTTGTGCCTTTTCATGCACATGAATTCCACGCTTAGCAATGATGCAAACATGGTTAATGATGTATTTTCTTTTGGAAAAAATTGCTACGGGACACCGTTATTGTTTGGCGTTTGTCAACACCATCCGATTGTATCTTTGTTAGGTACTATTACAGTTCTATGGCACATTACCAGAACATATTACCTGGCTAAAAATGAAAAAATTTCAAAAGTGGAAAACTTTTCATTTTTAGCCAGGTGGTGTGTTCTAACAAATGTTCCCAGAATTGTAATGGTACCTAGCAAAGACATAATCGAGCGGTATGTTTCAGCAAATATCAAAAAATAATAGTGTCATATAGCAAATTGTCCCTCTCTTTTCAGCAAGAAGTGATTTAATATGATTTACAAATTTAAAAATATGTGGTCATCGATTTGCTATCTTGTAGTGACATAAGCATCATTCACTACCAAATTAAACATAATAGTCTACATTTTTCACACAAGTGATAGTATATTTAGCTTTACAACAACATTAGCTGTAAAACTGTATAATTTTGTGCCACCAAATGAAAATATCAAATAAACTATAAAGTTACTTCATACACTTCCAACGCACTAAGAATGTCACCCTCACATTTGCGAGGGTCACCTACTAATTTTATGATAAATAGGATAGGTTTGGGTCACACGGTTTTTGTCTGAAATGGGGGATTTTCGGGTTTTACAGAGGAAATAGACGTCTTCAGGTTCGACGATCTTCAGATCCATGATGGTCCTCTTTGGATTTGCCACAAATTCACACACATGACATTTCCGACATCAAGCTGCCGACCGTCCGAGCAGGGAGCTACTAGTACGATGGCACTCGTGCGCAGACAGCTAGCGTTATGCATCTAAGCTAGACTAAACAAAAACAGAAAGATCCCGATGAACAATCACATGGCGGCTTTCATGCTGTCATCATGGCGCTTAAAACTTGCAGCTTTGACCTTTGCCGAAGCACACGCCAACGCATTAGCCAGCGCTGCTGCTCGATCGATCGTTCCCACGCGCGAACGGGATTAACGAAGCGGCAGAAGCAAGTCAAAGCAGCTCAAAACAGCTAGCACGGATCCATTCCCTGGCGTCGCGTCGCGTGGTTTCCCCCTCTGGATCGCCGCGCGCAGAGGACGGCACACGCATGTGGGCGCGACCGGCGAGCCGGCGCCGGCGCCGGGGCCTCCTCGATGGTGCCGGTGCCGGTCTACTCACGTGGGGCAGGCGGCGTACACGCCTCTGTGCTCTGGCACGCCCCGGGAATCTTTGTTCCGAGGTAGAGACCATCAGCCACAGCCTTCCTTGTCGATTCTTAAAGAATCTCCAAAATTATCGTCTTCAAAAAGATTTCACAAAATAACTACTCCGTATTTTATTTGAATCAGCACCAAATGGAGTCAGTAGAACGGTTCCGTTTTAGGTGGAGCTAATTTTATGAAGCATAGTAGGTATTAGAATTCATTTTCTTAGCTAACTCATGAGTTCACAACGCAAAATCTATGTAATTGTCTCTCCTTAAGGTTACATCCTGGCTCCGTCCCTAGAAGCATAGCACCGTTCTAGGTGGAGCCAAACTCGGTAGCATGGTTCCTAGGTGGAGGCAAAAAAAATTAGCCGTTTTCAACAATGATAATTCGGAGTGGTTCATGCACCTAGCTAGTGAGGACCAAGGTTATTGAACCCAACGAAGCAGTTTGCATCATCTCGGGCCGCCACGAAAGGATACTTAACGCAGTTTACATGGAAATTTCAGGGTATGCTTGTCGACCATCGATGATATATGAGGCATTTTGTGTCCAACTTTTATAGGGTATGTGAGAACAAGGATCAGACATACGGTCTACAAGATTGTTCAATAGTACAAAATCCATTACAGCTGGCGGGTTGTTAAATCCCTGCTCCACTAGTCATCCGTCACCCTGACCTTGTTAGAAATAACTTCGAGTCACTGACGTGCGAAACCCGTCAGATGTGTGGTATTCCCACTAACGGGCCTTATTAGGCGATTGTGAGAATTTTGCGGTGCCTCCGGATTCTCTCTGAGTTATCATACTAACGGTTGGTTAATAAGCACATGTTAGTTCGTTGTGGTTCTCCATAGATTCTGAACGATCTTCCAGTTCGTGGTTGTGAGCTACAATGTGATGCTTGTTGGTACTAGATCGCACCCAAGAATCGAAACTGCTAAGGGAAGCACATTGCAACGAGGAATAGACTAATATAGCAAGGATATATGACAAAATCTGGGACAAGTATTTCATGATAAAAAGCATCCCAAGCTGGTGAGGAAGCACAAAAGAGAAATAGACTAATATAGCAAAGATAGATGAAAAAATACGTGACAAGCTATATTTCATGATAAAAGGCAGTGTGCAAGTTATCAAATTAAAAAGAAAACCCTATAAAATACAATATGAAAACCTACACTACGTCTTTCCTCACTCTACTCTATCACCACAATGGTGATAGCGAGGACATGTACAACAACACCACCGGAGCTACGAATCACACTGAGCTCGCTCTATATGTTGATGGGGGACCCCCTATAAAAGAGTTGTTTCAAGAAACAGTTAAAAAGAAAATGTGAAAAATCGAGAGTATTCCTATGGTATATCTTCCAATTTTGCACACATAACCATCCCAATAAAAATAAGCATAAAACAGAAAATAACTGCGTTGAGTTTCCTATATTGACGGTTCGACATAATGTAAACCTCTCTGTTGGATTCAATATTCTTGATCCTCACTAGGTGCATGAACTACTTCCAATCATTACTGGAAAACAGCTAAATACCTTGGCTTCATCTAGGATAAATTGTGCTACTGAGTTTGGCTCCACCTAAAACAACGTCGTGTTTTTCAGTTTGGCTCCACCTGGAATGGAGCCGTGCTATTGTGCATGGCTTCGTCTGATGCAGAGCCAAACAAAAAATTATTTTATATATTTTTTAAAAACAGGTTATTTTGTGAGATCTTTCTAAAAATAGATTAGTTTTATCAAAATGGACGTCTTCCTTCCATCTTTCGGTGTCGCCAAGGAGCTCTGGAGCAATGGGGCTGTATGTTGATGCCGAGTGCATCCGTGCGTGCATGCACATGCTACTCATGGAGTCGCGCTAAAACGGGGTTCCTGTCGTCGCGTTGATCCTCTCCTTGGATCCCGCTATATTTTCTTCCCCTCTCTTGGTATCTGCAGGTCAAACTTGGTGACCGGACCTGATCGATCGGAACGAGTTTTGGCTGCTCAGCCGTGTTCTATTCTTTTTGGGCGGGCTCGATCCCGATGCAGCGGTATTTGCTCAGTGGTTCATGTTCCTGTTTAGTACTCCTTTCATCCAACTAATTTTCATGCAAGTCTTTGTGCTGCATCTCTTCTTATTACCCTTTCATCCAACTAATTTCATGCGTTTTTCAATTTATTCACGCAAATAATTATGTCGATCTGGTCACATCCAAGGAACTACAGCTTTTTTTTTTTTGAACAAGGGTGCCCCGAAGGGCGAGGAAGCTTCTCATTAAATCGAAACGGAGGAGGTACATAAGATTACAAAGGACCCCATAAGATCTAAATGCACATATAGGTCCATAGCAATTGCAGAAAAGACCTCACTGAAAGATGGAGAAATGCAATCAGGTCCTTCTCTTTCCCCACCGTCGAGACAGAGGTCTGCTACGCCGCCGTCATGCGAAGAGGCGGGGACGAAACCACTTACCTCTACGCAGCCGTAGTATGCGACTGCAAACCTCAGTAAGGACCTCACAACGGAGGTTGATTCGCCGGAATCCGTCGCCGGCAATTGGATAGGCCATGGAGTGGCCTTGGATCTGCTCAAGAAAATTGCTTCCCACCTCTGGAAAGGACCAACAAAGATGCCACCATCACCACCATCTTCATCTTCCTCCTCGCCTCCACGACCGGCCAGGTCGATGTCGAGGATGTGAAGGGCACATCTTTGCATCCAGCAGTGCTTATTGCTGAGGGGCTTGGCAAGAGGAGCATATGATTCCATCCCCAACCATAGGGGCATGACATCACATATCCTCGGCCAGTCACCGGTGCCGCACCAAGGCACCAGGGAAAGAGAGCCCCTGCCCTTCTCCAACACTCCACCGACCTCAATTCGTCTCCCCCACCCCTCACCACCATGGCCGGCCGGTGGAAGGAGGACAAATAGAGAAAGGATGCAGATCAAGGAAAGAGAGCAAACCCTGGGCTTATTGACGGAGATCCATGGGGGATGGTCGAGGGCCGCCGTCTCCGGCCGCCGGAGCTCCTTGCTACGCCACCACCACCACCATCTGTTCCAGATCTTGCTCCGAAGATCTGAAACTTGACTCCAAGAGCTCGGCAACCTGCCGACAACTCGAAACCAAAAACTATGTACATCACCGGTGCCTCCCCCTCCCCATCTCCGGCCGGCAGCGCCGCCGGAGAAGGGTTGGGCTCGGCCCGGTCTCATCGGGTCAACGAGTAGAAGAGGGTGGGGTGTGGAGAGGGAGGACGAGGGGTGGGTTCTTTTCTGCCCCTTCCAGACTACAACAAAGAGTAATTCAAGTAACTACAGCTGAGTGGGGGTTGGATCAAGCACTGAGTGATGCAGTGCGTACTGTACGTAGGCGCAAAACTACAGCTGCGAAGGGCAAGATAGACAGGACAGCTGAGCTTTGGAAACAAAGCTGAACTGTGGTCTGTATGTCTTGCCCACACGATAGTCTATAGGAGGAAAACAAAAACCCTGCAAGCTCGCCCGTCGCCCGTCCAAATCCACAACGTTGCCAAAGCAGCGCACCTCTGACAGATGCTCTGTGTCTTGTGGTTTAGCGACCTTTCGTATGGACTTTTGCAACGTTCTTCGGTGTAAACAACAGCACGATTGGCATTAATGATTCCAAAGAGAGAAAGGGAGAAAGGAACCAAGACCCGGACCTGGAGAGCGAAGCGCCAACTAACAACAGGGGCAAGCTTCATCGCGTCAGTGGTTTCGTTCCTTTTCTTCTCTTTGCTCACATGAGCGAGCCTGTTGGAACAATGCGGTCCACGGGCTCATCACGACACGAGGTGGCGATTGTGTTGCGCTCAAGTCACGTTGCTTTCACACGATGAACTCGTTCAGCGCCCTGATCATTGTGTCTCTTTGTTAAGCTAGGGTTAAACTAGTGACCGCCGTGTATGTATTAAAATGAGCGGGGAGATATGCAGACGTAGAATATCTCGTACTAGTATAAATAATATTACTAACACTCCGAGCCCTGTCATATTCTTCAGGGTACACACGACGTTCTACTTATCCTTACATTTACTCGAGGAGACCTTATCTAAAGCGTCCCAAAGAAAAGCACGCTCGAGCTTGAGCATAGCTTTCATGATGCCTAATGGAGGGGACAAAGCGGTTAAGGGATAAATCGCTTGGGAAGTGGTCACCTTGAGGAGGGCTATTCTCCCACCCATGGTGACATATTTTTCTTGACCAATTGCAAGCTTGTTTGCCATCATGTCCACAATAAAATTGAAAATCCACCCCAAATGCGGAACTGGAAAGTGGGATCTTAAGGCCGGGAATCGATGAAGAATGGTATCAAGATCATTCTCCTCAGAGCATAGGAACCCCCATGTCTTTTTTTCTGAAAGTTTGTGACAAGACGGTGTCATTTCTAAACCTTAGATGGGATTGGGGCAGTGATGTGACGATAAGGGCATAGAATTGTTCTATGCTTCCATCAACATTAACATGGGGGACAGAAAGAATGCAAAATTTTGGCATGCACTTTGGCTTAATGGGATAAAACCGAGGGACATCACACCATCTATTATTGTTATTTCTAATCAAAATAACTTCTCGGTCAATAAGGCTCTAAATGATGATTTTTGGATGAGGAACCTTCCTTTCGGAGGAGGCATTTGGTCCCCCACATATCTGAGTTCTATGCTCTTTGGAGCAACATCCAAGCCACTCATCCTTTTGAGCACTCCCGGGACACAATTTTGTGGAAACACACAAATGATGGAAGATACTCCGCCGCCTCGGCTTATTTGATACAATTTGAGGCGCCCAAATCCTTCATGAAGTTGGCAGTCTGGGATAATTGGGTCCCTCTAATATGCATGTTCTTTTCTTGGTTGATTCTTCAAAACCATGTTTGAACAACAGATAGGCTTACCAGTTGGGGCTAGCCAAATTCTAGCCTTGGTCAACTATGCAATAGAAAGATGGAAACCGCGTAGCACCTCATGTTAAAATGGCAGCATTCTATTTGAGTTTGGAAGGGCGTCAAGGATTGGCTTGGCCTAGTAGATTCGGACACCACTCAGTGGAGTAACTTTGTCATAGTCAAGGAGTGGTGGTGCTCGCTCATGGGGTTTGGCTGGCGCAAAGGGATGTCTTCTTTGCTTTTGCTTGCAGTTTGAGAGCTTTGGAATAAGCGGAATGTCCAGGTTTTCAATAACTTAGCTTCGACCCCCGCCATTGTCCTTGCAGCCATTCAAAACATCGCTACTCTTTGGATGGCCGCTGGAGCGACAACGTTTGAGTGCAATTATGCTGCAAGAGTAGGCTTTTGTATCCTAACCTTTTTGGCTAGTTTGTAATCTAAGAACTTAATATAGGCAAAGCTTTTGACTTGTTTTAAAGAAAAATCATATCAATGACATGCGTTTTCCCCACGAGGTTGCATAGGTGGCTCTACAATAGCAATGTTGAACGGTGAGGAACGATCCCAAACGTCACAAGAAATTGGAAAAAAAGGAAATAGCAGGTTGATATACGCACGCACATCGCTGAAGTTCAAAATTTTGACTCCAATTCTTACTGCAGCTTGCCCCGGATAAACCTTGCGCATGCTAAAGTTGTTGCTTAAAAGAGTTGAGATCTCATATGGAGAACAGAGCGCAAGAGTACGTAGTTTCGATCCGAACGGTGAACACAACTAGCCCCACTAAACTGAATAGGGTCCTGGTGTTGTGGTGCATGCACCAGCACCACTTGGGTTTCGTATTCGGTCCCCGGTCCGGCGAAAGCAGAAGGCGACGCCAATGCGCGGGCACGCATCGCCGGCGACAAAAGATCACCGGCGCGCGTGACGGACAATAAGGACCAGGCACGAGACGACGCTCCCTTCCCGCCCGGCCCGAGTCAGCGACGTCGACGGCCGCTATGGCGCTATGCAGTGCCTGCCCGGGTTGTCTGCTTGCTGTCCAGAGATCCGGGTCCGTGGGCCATCCAAAATAATACAGAAGTTTTTATTACTATTACCAACCAACTAGGAAGGTTGGCCAGACGACACGTTGCGTCCGTTGTTCTAATCTTTCAGTATAATTAGTTAGTGTAAAGTGTTCATTTCAAATCATTATGTACGTATCTACCTTTTTAAAAAAAGGCTTTCTCAAAGTTATTATTATTGGAGAACTCTGAAGTTCTTTGCAGCGTGTTTTTGAGCCATTGCAAGTCCGCCTATAAAATGGTGAAGCTTAAATGAAAGCGTCAAAGAAAATTCCGCACCTGTGGTGCTAATCTTGCAGTGCAATGCTGATCTTGTAGCGCAACTAGTCAGTGGTTACTTCTTTAAACTATGTTTTTTGAGCCGCCGCTTTGTTTCTACGTTTTAAGTGGTGACAATTCAAAAAAAGGTCTTACAACATCTAGCGTCCCTATATCAGAATGAACAACCAGACATGATCCGACACCGTGTAAAAAGGTAAGACCCAGGGGCTCGCGACCATGCGCGCGACGGAGGACCTCCCGCCGCCGCCGCCTTGATCTCCCGCCTCCGTCGAGCTCCGTCGCCGCCGCGGCCGGATCCGGATCCTTCTCGGCGTCCTCTCCCCGCCCATCCCGACATTCGTCGCGTCCGTCGCCGGGTCGCAGCGGACGCCCTGGCCGTCATGTCGCCGGCTCCGCCTGCACAAGCTCGTCGCCGGGATCTCCCTTCACCGGCTGCCCCTTCTCGACCCCGGACATCCCCGCCCGCTGCTGCCCTCGCCGGTCGTCGCGGCTGCCCCCGGCTGGGCGGTTTCGGGTGGAGAACTCCGGCGCGCTGGTCTCACCTGCGGACGTCCCCGCGCCTGCGGCGCCTTGTCGGCCACTCGGCTCTTCTGCCGGCGCCGTCTCCGGCCTGCTGCCGCCGCCGTCGGCATCCCTGCCTCCTGGAGGTTTGCCTTCCGCAACGCTAGCTAGGGCTGTTCCGGGTGTTGGAGAAGCTGTGAAGATGCTGGAGGCCGCGACGGCGACGGCCGCGCCAGCAGCTGTCCAACATCTCTACTCGGCTGCTCCTGCTACGCCTACCCTCTCCACCGTGCCGGCGCCTGCTCCGTCTTCGCCAGACCTCTCCGCGCCGCGGCTTGCGTTGTGGGTCTCATTTGTTGACGACGCTGAGGACAGCGATGTGGATAGCGATGAAGTGCTGGCCCCACAGACGCCGCCGGATGTCACCAAGACTTACTGCGGGGCTGATGTACCGTGTGCTGCTGATGGTGATGGCGTGGCGGGAATTGGGACGCTGCCCCCCACTGCCATGCAGTGGCCTCCATCTTGGGTGTCCGGTGCGGACAACATCGACGAGGACGGCGAAGAGGAGTTAGTCCCCCGGACGCCACCGGCCACCAAGACCTTCGACCTTGTTGATATCATGGAGGTGGATTATGCTGCGGGCGAGCATGATGGATGGCACGAGGTGTTGCCGCGACGCGGCCCGCGCCGCCCGACTCTGTCAGCCCCGGCAATTGCTCGCCGTCCTGTCCCTGCTTGGCTCAAGGGTATATGTTGCAGGTGCCTAGCTCCTGGTCACCGCGCTGCGGTTTGCTGTAACCCCTTCAGGTGCTCTCGATGCTTTGAGAATGGTCATCGGGCATGTGATTGCCGCAACGCTTGGCGTCCTCTTAGCTTCTTGGAAGGCCATGTTGTGTCGCCGCCCCGCCAGGCGAATGCTCCTTGCGGGGCCCAGGTTGAGGTCCCGCTTCCCTCCATTGTGCATCGTCATCGATCCTGGGTGTCTGTTGCTGCTGCTCCTGTTAGCTCTTTGGCCTCAGTGGATATGCGATCTGCCTTGGAGGTGCAAGCTGGGTTGATTCAAGAGGCTATCCGTCGTCTTCACGAGGTTGTTGACTCCTTGCACGGTTGGATGCTTGCGATTGGGGGCTTTCTGGAGCGGGCGGAAGCTGTGTTGAATAGGCTCTCCGGATTGCCTGCCGATCCTTTGGTTCTACCTGTTGTTGGTAGAGTGGGTGCGACCGGAGCGAGCCTTCATGGTTGTTTCTCTCCTCGTGCTAGGGCGAGCTCGGCGATCACTGCTCCGGTCATGAAGATCATGCCTGAGATCCTAGAGTTGTGTGGTGGTGTGCTTACGCCTCCCTCCGTCGAGGAAGTGAGGCCCGGCTCACACGTTTCCTCGGATGTGGCTTCTCCGACGTGTCTTGGCTTTGAGAAATGTGACGTTGTTGACGATGCAGTCTCTCTCTCGCTTGACTCCGACATGCAGATGGTTCCTATTGATGATGGGGTACCTAAGTCTGGATTGTCGGCTTCCGTGCCTGGAGCTATCGTCGCCAGGGAAGTTTGCGATTTTCTCGCCACCTTGGCTACTGCCTACCCTGGATCTGCGGTTGGCTGACGGGTGCCCCCAATGTCGTAGCATGTCTTGACGGTTCAATGTTGGAGTGTCTTGTGTGAGTGTGTGTTAGTGTTGCGATGTTGAAGTGTTGGAGTATCTTGTTTGTGGGCGTGTGTGGGTATGTTCTTTGTGTGGGCTTGGCCCTGTCGTTGTAGGTTTTCGCCCGGTTTTCTCCTAAAAACTGGGCACTCTCTTCTTAATTAATAGATGAGACAAAGCTTTTGCCTCCATTTCAAAAAAAACATCTAGCGTCCCTCAAAAAACGTCCGGCACAGTAATTTGGTACGTCTTTTGGATAGTGTCCGACAAAAAGAAACAAAAAATTGGATTAAAAAGAAACCCTTGCCCATAGTATCCCGATGCATGCATGCATGGTGGCAGAGGGGACCAGCCCATGTGGAATAAGGTAAATGAGAGAAAAAATGTGGGTAGGTGCGAAAAAGAAAATGACATGAGGGACTATAGCGGTTGCATGCATGTTGTTCCGCGTCCTCTTCCCTTATATATATAGTCTCTACAAGGGTAGAAACTCAATTTGGCTCCCGGCTGCGTATGATCACTCTATCATAAAAATATATTTCCAAGTGTTAAAAAAATTTGACAAAAATTTTTATATGTACATCTCCATAATACATGTGTATTCGTCAAGTTTCACGTAAAATGATATTTTTTGTAGTCTAAGCGAAAAAGAGAAAATTTATCTTGTGACAAATCTTTATTTCAACACCGAATTTTATCTTTTTTACACACGCCACATGACATGTCGATTTTTCATGAAACGACTTTGTGAGCGCGTAGCACATGAAGATGTACGTGCGGAATTTTCGTTTTAATTTTGTTGATATTTTAAAATATGTCTAACATGTATTTCAAAATAAAGGGAGCATAGGCTCCCATGTGCCAAAACATCACTCCCCTATAAGAGATGATAAACATAAAATGGGTCGCTATTTGGCTTTGGAGAACACAACTGGGAGACACTTTTGATCCACGGTCCCGCAAACGATTGGGTGCGAGGCTGAAGATGCTCTTATCAAAGTTAATGTAGGAGAACCCAAAAAAATGGAATTTGTTTTGAACCATTGTGTATTATCTTTCAACTATAAACATTAAAAGAAAAATCTTCTCAAAGTTACCGTAGGAAAACCCTGAAGGTACTTCGCAAGAAGGAAGTTACCATTGAAGAGTTATGATTCAAGAATTCATGTTAAAGACTACTATCATGCACCGTTGAAGAAATAATAGTAGAAATTAACCTTCAAAAAATTACGCACCATTGAAGAATTATTGTTGTATAACTACCATAGAAGAATTACTATTGTGTTTGAACAGTTTTGTGGTAAATTCATGTAAAAGAAGTGTCGTTCTTGCACCGTTGGAATAATAATTGTTGAGAAATTACATGCAAGACCATTCTTTTATAATGTTGGGATGTTCATACTTTAATTGATGATTATTAATAGATTGACCGAATTTTCGAAAAAAGTATAGTTAGATAATTAGAGAGTGGATTTGGTGATCAGGGGGATACGTGAGCACCCGGTTATCACCGTTGGATTCTGCTACTCACTAACGGACACTACCTCGCCGGCCTCCACCTCGCACATCCGAGGTCGCGCTAGTATCTCCCCGGCCAAGCGCATCGTCGTACACCTTCCCCGAGTCTCTCCGTCCTTCCACTCGACACACTAGACCGCATCTATGCGTGTACATTGCTAACGTCGTTAGCCACGTGTCGCTCGGAGAAGGGGTGCTCACTTATCCCACTGATCACCAGGCTTCATCCGTAGATAATTATCTCCAAAATTATAGTCATATAATCACGTCAGCAATTAGAGCTTACCTTTCGTTCACCATTGAAGAAATACTATTGCGAGATGGCTATTTAAGAGTTACGCACCGTTGACGAATTACTATTAACGCATGTCTGGATGCAGTGAATTGGGCATGAAATTGAGGAATAACAATTCAAGCCTCTAATTCAATCGTTTAGATGTGTGTGAAATTTGGGTCTGGAAATGGGGCCAAATTCTAGATCACACCCGTGTTAGGGTATTTTACCTTTTACTGTTATTTTGGTTAATGATGACATCGGAGCTAAAGTGTGAACTATGGTTACCTATAAGTGGTTACACTGGTTTTAGTTCACAAGTGATTATGGAAGGTGGTTGGAGATCCCCCATTTGTTATAGAAGAGAAGTGTCGGTATTTTTCCTTTTGTTTCTCTTTATTTAGGTTTGAGTCTTGTAGGAAACACTGCACTATTAAAAGAAGTGGTCTTGATGATCTGTATGGGGTTGATAACAAAGCCTTATACACAACCTAGCCATCACACAAATGTGAGGAGAGGATACTTCAAATGAGAAAAAGATGTTGGAAATGTCTATGTCAACCGGCCTACCAACCGGTGCCGCCGTAGCTCAACGCCAGAACGGTCGATCCAAACCGGTTGGTGTGCAAACCGTTAAGAAATGCTATAAATCCTTAAAATCAAGTTATTTGCATTGAATCCCAACATATCTAACTACATAGCATTCCTGTTATTCCAAGTATATTACTCATGTGCTACTTTATTTAGATTCCTAATCTTTATGCTTGGCATGGATAAATAGTTGTGTGGTGACTACGAACTTGACAAGCACAACTAAATAAAATTGGACATAGTAAGAAAAATTATTTATATTATTTTTTTGACATATTTGTTGGTTGTTAACACAAGGCATGCTATCATGGGGGATGATTTCAACTCAAAAATTGTTTATTGTCATGTTATTTGTAAGGTGGATATTACTAACTTTTAGGATGGTTGAATGGATCATAGCGAACAAGAGGGGGGGTGAATGGACGCTACGCAAAGTTTTAGCCTTTTTCAATTTTTAGTGCAACGGAAGTAAAGGTGATAGCTTTGATGCTCAAGGTGATCCTAGTATGATCCTAGACAAGTGCAACAAGTAAAGGAACCAAGAGATAGTAAGAGTAAGGAGCGGGACAACCGGAGGGCGCGGAAACAAGGCGAGGTTTGTTTCCCGCAGTTCCTCTCACAAAAGAGACTACGTCTGCATTGAGGAGGTGCTAGCCTCACACAAGAGGCTAGACGGCCACACCACGAAGGAAGGCCTCACCTTCTTCCTCGAGAGAGCTCCACAAAGGGGCTCCCCATTCTCCACTATGGCACCGGTCGAGGCGGTGGTTCCTTCACAAGGTTGGGGCGAGCTCCACAACACTAGGAGGCACCCAACAACCTATGGGGCTAGCACACCACCAAGCTAGCCTCCATAGGTGCACTTCTTCCAAGATCCCACCATAGGAACCCTACCAACAAGATCCACTAAGGACTACCACGAATTGGTGAAATCTCTCTTGGTAGAATGATAGATCGGGGTCTCCTCCACCACTCCTCAAAGTATGAGCAAGATTGATTGGGTAGGTAGGGAAATCCACTCAGTTTGAGCTCAGCAACAATGGAGAAGAGAGAGAGAAGAGCTAAAAACAAGCTGGGGAAGAAGGGCCTTTTTATAGGTCTCCTCAAATCCAACCGTTATGTGCAGTTTCTGCCTAAGCGGTACTACCGCTTTGGTAAGCGGTACTACCGCTCTGGATTCGAAATCCCCACAGAACTTGTCCACGTGGACACATAGCGGTACTACCGCTCGAGGTACCGCAATGGCCTCCAAAGCTTACTGGATCCCAAGCGGTACCGCAGGGGTACCGAAGCGGTACTGCCGTAACTTAAGTTACGGTACTTAAGCGGTACCATAGGCGGTACTACCGCTCTCAAGCGGTACTACCGATCAAGGTACCGTAAAGGTACCGTAACTTGTTCTATGAGACATTTGCGTGAGAGACCTCCAGAGCGATACTGCAGAGTGGTACCAGTAGGGTAGCGGTACTACCGCTCCTGGTACCGGTAGTACCGCTTTGGCTGAAACTGCTTTTTCCTCTTTTCCTCTCCTACCTTGTCACCTCAGGACACACACACAAAACCAGAAAACCTAAGAGCTACGCTTCAGTCTTCCGATCATAATGTGTTCAGCGAGGGCACCGTACACTTGCAAATCTATCAAAGACAATCTTTGCACACGGTTAAATTCATTCAAGTGTTGTCATCAAACACACAAAACACGGGATATGGATCTTGCTCTTTCAATCTCCCCCTTTTTGGTGTTTGATGACAACACAAGAATTTGCAATAAAGCATAAGATATTATGATAAGGTTCTTGATTTGCAAAAGTAGACGGAGCTCCCCCTAGATGTGTGCATATTTAAAATATGCATTTGTATACAAATGCACACATCCTAGAGGGACAACTCCCCCTAGATTCTACAAACCATGCACATATGCTAAGAAGGATATATGACAAGAAAATATAGCATATGCACACTATGGAGGCAACACGAGATCATATAAGAAGCTTTGGGTGAAATTTTCATACCTTTGCCTTGAGAAAAACCCAAACTCACGATAAGTGCCTCCATAGAATTGATGTAGCCAATCAAGAGATAAATAGCGAAGACCAATATAGGCTACCAACGATTAAGTCTTAATACAAACCGGGGGATCGGGAGATCCACAAATAGAGTAGCAAACACACATACGAATAGAGTTCCAAATAACTAGGGATAAGATATGATGCCAAAGCCTAAAAACCAAAATGAAGCACCAAGCCCTTGGCATCCCCATGCAAATGCCCGTCCTAATAGATCAACTTCCCCCCTTTGGCATCAAAACACCAAAAAGGGAGAAGAAGCATACTGACGTCCCAAGGGGATCACTCGTCATCATCATCATCCTCCTCCTCGTCATCCTCCTCCTCGTCATCTTCGTCTTCATCTTGAACATGGCCCTTGCCATGAGGTGGTGGAGAGTCCTCGGAACTTGACCAAGTATGCTTGGACTTCCATTCACCGGGAGGTGTGATGTTGTCCTCGGAGACCTCGGAGACGGGAAGCTGCATGTGCCTCATCATCGCCTTTTGGTGTTGGCGGATCTTCTTGTTGTCATGGTGATCTTGGTACATCTTATCTTCGAGGTCCTTCTTGAAGCAAAAGGACTTCTTGAGGCGAGCGGTGAGCTTGGCGAAGAGGCCCCTGGTCTTGACGGAGTTGGGCACGAAGTCGGAGTCATCACTATCGGCTTCCTCCTCCTCCTTGTCCTTGGGGGAATTTTTGCCAAACCTTGGAAGATCATGATTCTTGACAAGGGGGTTCTTCTCCTTATGGATAGTGATGTTGGGGCGACATTGCTCTAGGAGATCTCCAAAGGCCTCTTGCTCCCACTTGAGACAAATGAGCCTCATGATGTAGGGCGCATACTGAGGAAGCTTGCGAAGAAAGGCACAATCACGCATCTCATGCCATATGTAGTCCATGACGTCCAGTTGCTTTCCGCGACCCCTCATCTGATCAGTGCGCACAAGAAGGTTCACAAGGAACCCATGCACTTCATCATGGTTGGTGTGCTTGGGGTTGATGGTGCTGCGGTAGATGCGGTTCATGATGTCGTAGACGGGAAGGAGGTTGTAAGCACTTCCACACAACATCCTTCCGGGGATGTAGAGGTTGGCCATCTTCTCCTTGGCCATTGGTTTGGGCTGAAGGTGAATCCGGAAGTAGTTGGTGTCATAGTCAGGAAGCTCATATCCAATGCCCCTAGCAAAATCCTCCCACGTGGCCTCCATCACGTGCTCCCTAGTCATCCACTTTAAAGTGCGGAAGCCACCTTCATCCTCAAGAAACACAACGGTGGCATAGAATTGGCATATCACTTCCTTGGAGTAGTTGTGGGAGAAGGTCATCAAAGGAGTAAGCCCTTATTCTTCACATATCTCAAGAGCCTCCCCAAAGTATTCGAGGTTGGAGTTGAGCTTGTCCATCCTGATGGAGTATTGGGGGCAACAATTGAATTCCTTAGCCCCACAGACCTCATTGAAGATCCTCTCTTGGTCGGCATGATAGAATAAATGATTGGGGCATTGACGAGCATTCCTTGGCAACAAATACGGATTGGCCCCTCGTACTTGCAAGAATTGGGCTTTTTTGAGATCGGTCATAGACTTTTGAGGACCCTGAGCGGTCCTTTTGCCAGCTGCCGCTGCTGCATCCCTTTGACGCTTGGTAGTCCTTGTTGGCACAATCTCTTCTTGCTCATCTTCCTCTCGATGACGATGAGTAGAAGGATTGACCTTGCCACCACGGGGCCTTGATGAACCTGTGAACAACAAAGGTTTGGGAGGGAATAGGGGATAAGTGCACAAGCCATGGAACTAAAGATCAAGGAGGACACTAACAAGCAACATAGGTGAAACTAGTCAAAGTGGTAGTACCGCAACCTGACCCGGTAGTACCGCTTGGACCGGTAGTACCGCCCGTGAATGAGCGGTACTACCGCTCAAGCTCAGCACATCTAGATCGAGATTGAGGACATGGCAAAGTAGTTCATAGTGTCACACATTGTTGCTAGCTAGTATCCTCATACATGTAGAGCTTCCAAGAAGGTTTCTCCACCACAAACCCTAGCCTATGCATCTAGGGAGTTCAACACACCCTAGAGAGAGAGAGATTAGGGCTCATACCGGAGGACATGGTGGAGAAGAGGATGGGGAAGCTTCTCCACGGAGGAGATTTGGCCGGGAACGGCTGGAGGAGGAGATCGGGGCCGGTCTCCTCGAGGTCTTGATCTTGGGGGCGCCTTTGGCTTGAGGTGGGCGGGGGTATGTGGTGATTTTGGGGAAGAACCCGACCCACCCGGTACCTTAAGTCAAAAGCGCAAGCGGTAGTACTGCTCATGTGAGCGGTAGTACCGCTTACCGGTACTTGCCCGGTACCTCGGGCGGTAGTACCGCTCTGGGGCAAACTTCTGACAGTCGTTAGATTACTGCCCCTAAGCGGTAGTACCGGCCTGAGGTCCGGTAGTACCGGCCTCCAAAGCTCAAAAACACTCGGATTTTGGTGTAGACTTGTGCTTTTAGACTGAATTGGCTCAAGAGGTAGATATTGGCTTAGGATTAGATGACGGAACTGTTAAGGTACTACTCAACCAAGCTTGCAAGAATCAAGGCATGAAAAGCCAAGCTTGGGTGAATCTCCCACAAAGAACATGGAGAAACGAAGAACTAGAAGCAAAGAAAAACAAAAACAAAAGAAAAATCAAAGAAAACAAGAAGAATCAAAAAGAAAAAGTCCTCAAATAGGAGGTTGATGGCCGAGGCCACACGTGTGAGAGTAAAGTGGTGTGAGGTCGCGTAGATGTATCTAGGACTCACGGCCACAACTCAACATGAAGCTCATTAGTCGCTTAGATGACAAATAGAGAATGTTTTGGATTTCTTTATGCATTATGGGGGGGAGGGATAGCTCAATAAGTTTAAACCACACTCCCCTTATGTTCATGCGTGCTTTTCATCTAGACATATAGCACGAAAGTGGTATGAATGTCCACTCTCGATGCAATGTCCGGATGAAACACACAAAGGGAGAGAAGCAAACCTTATCGTTGACCGGTAGAGCATGAGATCATTATCTTGTCGGTCTCATCAAAGGAGTGTTGACACTTGAGGTACTTTGGGGTTTCCATACCGTTGACCCCTTACATATCTTACCCTTGAGTATGTCTTGACGTACTTTCCTTGAGATATGAAAGGGTCTTGACGCTTTTGCACACCGGCGAGAATAGACCATAGGGATAGATTCTTGTGGGGTCCTTTGATCTTCATTAAGGTTTAGGTCCTCGCCTTGACCCTCATTGTTGTCGATGCCGAACTTGAGGTTGTGGAAGAGGTGATCTTTCACTTGGTTGTTCAACGGAAGAAACTTGGCCATGTGGTGTAGATGGATCCACATTGGTGGAACCTCGTCCTTCCCCGGCACACGTAGAAGGTAGCTTTTGAGGTCGGCGAGTGCCAACACCCATCCTTCCTACGGTAACCGGGGGAATTGCATCTCCTTTCTCACAAGAAGCACTTCAACCCCTCCAAAGAACTATCATTTTCATCAAAAGAGTCTCATCACACAATTCCACAAACCACACAATAGACTCATACTCCATCATCATGTTTGAGTGTCTTCAACTAGGTTTAGCTTCCTCTCCCGGCAACCCCATGATGTTAGGGAAAGAATATTGCTAGGAGTATATGACGGATTCCTTCTTTGCCAATGAAGATATCCAAGATATTGAACTCGAACTCCATTCCATTGTTGCTCCTTCTTGTGAGGATCATGGTGTAGTACTTGCATTGAACTTGTTTGACAAACTTCATCATGGTTCATTTCCTTCAACGCAATTCCTACAAAACACGATCTCTACACAAGGAAGCATTTTCTATTAGTCCGAGACCGTGGCCTCTTGAAGAGACTAGCTCCACAAGAGAGCCACCACATGTTCATTTAAATAGGTACAAAGACCCAAGCGTGTAAAGCAATGAACGGAGAGAATTGTAAACAAGGGTCTTGACAAGGTAGGACATTGATGTCTACGGGTGCTTCTATTCTTGTAGACAGTGTTGGGCCTCCAAGAGCAGAAGTTTGTAGAACAGCAGCAAGTTTCCCTTAAGTGGATCACCCAAGGTTTATCGAACTCAGGGAGGAAGAGGTCAAAGATATCCCTCTCATGCAACCCCGCAACCACAAAGCAAGAAGTCTCTTGTGTCCCCAACACACCTAATAGGTGCACTAGTTCGGCGAAGAGATAGTGAAATACAGGTGGTATGAATATATATGAGCAGTAGTAACGGCGCCGTGAAAAGTGCTTGCTGGCGTGTGGTTGATGGTGGTAATATTGCAGGAAGTAAAGATGCGAGTAAAACGAGTAAACAAGCAGCGGTAGCGATATTTAGGAACAAGGCCTAGGGATCATACTTTCACTAGTGGACACTCTCAACATTGATCACATAACAGAATAAATAGATAGATGCTAGACTCTACACTTTCTTGTTGGATGATGAACACCACTAAGCGTGTAGGATTACACGAACCCTCAATGCCGGAGTTAACAAGCTCCACAATATTCGATGTTCATGTTTAAATAACCTTAGAGTGCATGACAGATCAACATAACCAAACCAAGTACTAACATAGCATGCACACTCGTCACCTTCACACTACGAAAGGAGGCATAGATCACATCAATACCATCATAGCAATAGTTAACTTCATAATCTACAAGAGATCACAATCATAGCCTATGCCAAGTACTACACGATGCACACACTCGTCACCATTACACCGTGCGGGAGGAATAAACTACTTTAATAACATCACTAGAGTAGCACACAGATAAATTGTGATACAAAACACATTGCAATCATAAAGAGATATAAATAAGCACTTCACTATGCCATTCATAACAGTGAATAAGTATTCTGTGAAATATAGCCTAAGAGACCCACACGGTGCACACACTGTCGCCTTTACACACGTGGGACAAGGAGTCTCCGGAGATCACATAAGTAAAATCCACTTGACTAGCATAATGACATCTAGATTACAAGCATCATCATATGAATCTCAATCATGTAAGGCAGCTCATGAGATTATTGTATTGAAGTACATAGGAGAGAGATTAACCACATAGCTACCGGTACAGCCCCGAGCCTCGATGGAGAACTACTCCCTCCTCATGGGAGACAACGAGCGGTGATGAAGATGGCGGTGGATATGGCAGCGGTGTCGATGGAGAAGCCTTCCGGGGCACTTCCCGTCCCGGCGGCGTGCGGGAACGAGACTCTGTCCCCCGGATCTTGGCTTCGCGATGGCGGCGGCTCCGGAAGGTTTTCCGTATCGTGGCTCTCCGTATCGAGGTTTTAGGTCGGGGACCTTTATATAGGCGAAGAGGCGGAGTCGGAGGGTCGACGAGGCGGTGACACACTAGGGGCGCGGCCAAGGCCGGGCCGCGCCGAGTAGTGTCCGGTGGGCCCGTGGCCCCCCTCCGGCCTCTCTCGGGTGTTCCGGAAGCTTCGCGTGATCCTAAGATGCTCGGGCGTTGATTTCGTCCGATTCCGAGAATATTTCCTTACTAGGATTTCTGAAACCAAAAACAGCAGAAAACAGCAACTGGCCCTTCGGCATCTCGTCAATAGGTTAGTTCCGGAAAACGCATAAATATGACATAAAGTATGTATAAAAACATGTAGATATCATCAATAATGTGGCATGGAACATAAGAACTATCGATACGTCGGAGACGTATCAGCATCCCCAAGCTTAGTTTCTGCTCGTCCCGAGCAGGTAAACGATAACAAAGATAATTTCTGGAGTGACATGACATCATAACCTTGATCATACTATTGTAAACACATGTAATGAATGCAGCGATCAAAACAATGGTAAATGACATGAGTAAACAAATGAATCATATAGCAAACACTTTTCATGAATAGTACTTTCAAGACAAGCATCAATAAGTCTTGCATAAGAGTTAACTCATAAAGCAATAAATCAAAGTAAAGGTATTGAAGCAACACAAAGGAAGATTTGAAGTTTCAGCGGTTGCTTTCAACTTATAACATGTATATCTCATGGATATTGTCAATGTAAAGTAATATAACAAGTGCAATATGCAAGTATGTAGGAATCAATGCACAGTTCACACAAGTGTTTGCTTCTTGAGGTGGAGAGAGATAGGTAAAAGAATGGCCCTTCACAGAGGGAAGCATTGATTGATATATTTGTGCTAGAGCTTTGGTTTTCAAAACATAAAGAGAGCATAAAAGTAAAATTTTGAGAGGTGTTTGTTGTTGTCAACGAATGGTAGTGGGCACTCTAACCCCCTTGCCAGACAAACCTTCAAAGAGCGGCTCCCATGAATTATTTTTTATTTTTGGGTGGCACTCCTTCCAACCTTTCTTTCACAAACCATGGCTAACCGAATCCTCGGGTGCCTGCCAACAATCTCATACCATGAAGGAGTGCCTTTTTATTTTAGTTTTATTATGATGACACTCCTCCCCACCTTTGCTTTCTCAAGCCATGGCTAACCGAATCCTTCGGGTGCCGTCCAACAATCACATACCATGGAGGAGTGTCTATTTAGGTTAATTAATTTGGGACTGGGAATCCCATTGCCAGCTCTTTTTGCAAAATTATTGGATAAGCGGATGAAGCCACTAGTCCATAGGTGAAAGTTGCCCAACAAGAATGAAAGATAAACACCACATACTTCCTCATGAGCTATAAAACATTGACACAAATCAGAGGTGATAAATTTTGAATTATTTAAAGGTAGCACTCAAGCAATTAACTTTGGAATGGCGGAGAAATACCATGTAGTAGGTAGGTATGGTGGACACAAATGGCATAGTGGTTGGCTCAAGGATTTTGGATGCATGAGAAGTATTCCCTCTCGATACAAGGCTTAGGCTAGCAAGGTTATTTGAAACAAACACAATGATGAACCGGTGCAGCAAAACTCACATAAAATACATATTGTAAACATTATAAGACTCTACACCGTCTTCCTTGTTGTTCAAACTCTTTACTAGAAATTATCTAGACCTTAGAGAGACCGATTATGCAAACCAAATTTTAGCAAGCTCTATGTATTTCTTCATTAATGGGTGCAAAGTATATGATGCAAGAGCTTAAACATGAGCACAACAATTGCCAAGTATCAAATTATCCAAGACATTTTATCAATTACCACATGTAGCATTTCCCGTTTCCAACCATATAACAATTAACGAAGCGGTTTCAACCTTCGCCATGAACATTATGAGCTAAGAACACATGTGTTCATATGAACCAGCGGAGCATGTCTCTCTCCCACACAAGCATGTATTTATTCAGAGAATGAAAATAACAAAACAAAAATAAAAGCACACAGACGCTCCAAGTAAAGTACATAAGATGTGACCGAATAAAAATATAGTTTCAAGAGAAGAAACTGATAAGTTGTCGATGAAGAAGGGGATGCCTTGGGCATCCCCAAGCTTAGACGCTTGAGTCTTCTTAAAATATGCAGGGGTGAACCACCGGGGCATCCCCAAGCTTAGAGCTTTCACTCTTCTTGATCATAGTATATCATCCTCCTCTCTTGACCCTTGAAAACTTCCTCCACACCAAACTCGAAACAAACTCATTAGAGGGTTAGTGCATAATAAAAATTCACATGTTCAGAGGTGACACAATCATTCTTAACACTTCTGGACATTGCCCAAAGCTACTGGAAGTCAATGGAACAAAGGAATCCACCCAACACAGCGAAAGAGGCAATGCGAAATAAAAGGCAGAATCTGTCAAAACAGAACAGCCCGTAAAGACGAATTTTATTGAGGCACCAGACTTGCTCAAATGAAAATGCTCAAATTGAACGAAAGTTGCGTACATATCTGTGGATCAGTCACGTAAATTGGCATAATTTTCTGAGTTACCTACAGAGAATTAGGCCCAGATTCGTGACAGCAAGAAATCTGTTTCTGCGCAGTAATCCAAATCTAGTATGAACCTTACTATCAAAGACTTTACTTGGCACAACAATGCAATAAAATAAGATAAGGAGAGGTTGCTACAGTAGTAACAACTTCCAAGACTCAAATACAAAATAAAAGTACTCGTAGCAAAATAAACACATGGGTTATCTCCCAAGAAGTGCTTTCTTTATAGCCATTAAGATGGGCTCAAGCAGCTTTAATGATGCACTCGCAAGAAATAGTAGTTGAAGCAAAAGAGAGCATCAAGAGGCAAATTCAAAACAAATTTAAGTCTAACATGCTTCCTATGCATAGGAATCTTGTAAATAAACAAATTCATGAAGCATAATGCAACAAGCATAGCAAGATAAAACACGAGTAACTTCAAAAATTTCAGCATATAGAGAGGTGTTTTAGTAACATGAAAATTTCTACAACCATATTTTCCTCTCTCATAATAACTTTCAGTAGCAACATGAGAAAACTCAACAATATAACTATCACATAAAGCATTCTTATCATGAATCTCATGCATAAAATTATTACTCTCCACATAGGCATAATCAATTTTATTAGTTGTAGTGGGAGCAAATTCAACAAAGTAGCTATCATTATTATTCTCATCATAAAATATAGGAGGCATATTGTAATCATAATCAAATTTATCCTCCATAACAAAGCAGTACTAAAAGACCAATATTATTATAATCATCATAAATAGGAGGCAAAGTATCGTCAAAGTAAATTTTCTCCTCAATGCTTGGGGGACTAAAAATATCATGCTCATCAAAGCCAGCTTCCCCAAGCTTAGAATTTTCCATATCATTAGCAACAATGGTGTTCAAAGCGTTCATTCTAATATGTTCCATAGGTTTTTTAATTTTCGCATCAAACCATCCATGTCTTAAATCAGGAAATAGAATAAGAAGCTCATTGTTGTCCATTATGCCAAACTAGTGTAAACAAGAAACAAAAAGATGCAATTGCAGGATCTAAAGGAAATAGCTTCGAGCACACACACAACGACAACAGAAAAGTACTTTACCTGGGACCGGAGTATGAGAGCCTTTTACCTTTCCTCCCCGGCTACGGCGCCAGAAAAGTGGCTAGTTGCCGGGGTCCGGTGTGTGTGTGCCGTTTACCTTTCCTCCCGGCAACGGCGCCGTGAAAAGTGCTTGATGTCTACGGGTGCTTCTATTCTTGTAGACAGTGTTGGGCCTCCAAGAGCAGAGGTTTGTAGAACAGCAGCAAGTTTCCCTTAAGTGGATCACCCAAGGTTTATCGAACTCGGGGAGGAAGAGGTCAAAGATATCCCTCTCATGCAACCCCGCAACCACAAAGCAAGAAGTCTCTTGTGTCCCCAACACACCTAATAGGTGCACTAGTTCGGCGAAGAGATAGTGAAATACAGGTGGTATGAATATATATGAGCAGTAGTAACGGCGCCAGAAAAGTGCTTGCCGGCGTGTGGTTGATGGTGGTAATATTGCAGGAAGTAAAGATGCAGTAAAACAGTAAACAAGCAGCGGTAGCGATATTTAGGAACAAGGCCTAGGGATCATACTTTCACTAGTGGACACTCTCAACATTGATCACATAACAGAATAAATAGATAGATGCTAGACTCTACACTTTCTTGTTGGATGATGAACACCACTAACGTGTAGGATTACACGAACCCTCAATGCCGGAGTTAACAAGCTCCACAATATTCGATGTTCATGTTTAAATAACCTTAGAGTGCATGACAGATCAACATAACCAAACCAAGTACTAACATAGCATGCACACTGTCACCTTCACACTACGAAAGGAGGCATAGATCACATCAATACCATCATAGCAATAGTTAACTTCATAATCTACAAGATATCACAATCATAGCCTACGCCAAGTACTACACGATGCACACACTGTCACCATTACACCGTGCAGGAGGAATAAACTACTTTAATAACATCACTAGAGTAGCACACAGATAAATTGTGATACAAAACACATTGCAATCATAAAGAGATATAAATAAGCACTTCACTATGCCATTCATAACAGTTGAATAAGTATTCTGTGAAATATAGCCTAAGAGACCCACACGGTGCACACACTCGTCGCCTTTACACACGTGGGACAAGGAGTCTCCGGAGATCACATAAGTAAAATCCACTTGACTAGCATAATGACATCTAGATTACAAGCATCATCATATGAATCTCAATCATGTAAGGCAGCTCATGAGATTATTGTATTGAAGTACATAGGAGAGAGATTAACCACATAGCTACCGGTACAGCCCCGAGCCTCGATGGAGAACTACTCCCTCCTCATGGGAGACAGCAGCGGTGATGAAGATGGCGGTGGAGATGGCAGCGGTGTCGATGGAGAAGCCTTCCGGGGGCACTTCCCCGTCCCGGCGGCGTGCCGGAACAGAGACTCCTGTCCCCCAGATCTTGGCTTCGCGATGGCGGCGGCTCTGGAAGGTTTTCCGTATCGTGGCTCTCCGTATCGAGGTTTTAGGTCAGGGACCTTTATATAGGCGAAGAGGCGGAGTCGGAGGGTCGACGAGGCGGTGACACACTAGGGGGGCGCGGCCAAGGCCTGGGCCGCGCTAGGGTAGTGTCTGGTGGGCCTGTGGCCCCCCCTCTGGCCTCTCTCGGGTGTTCTGGAAGCTTCGCGTGATCCTAAGATGCTGGGCGTTGATTTCGTCCGATTCCGAGAATATTTCCTTACTAGGATTTCTGAAACCAAAAACAGCAGAAAAACAAAGAATCGGCCCTTCAAGCATCTCGTCAATAGGTTAGTTCCGGAAAACGCATAAATATGACATAAAGTTTGTATAAAACATGTAGATATCATCAATAATGTGGCATGGAACATAAGAAATTATCGATACGTCGGAGACGTATCAGACATCATCACCACCTTGTCAAGGCCCAATACCTTTAAGCTTGCTTGTGCTGTCGTCATGAGAAATGGTAGAGAGAGATGACTTGATGACGACAACAAATTCCTTGCTTCCGGTCATAAGACTTGTGGCTTCAATATCAACCACCCAATAAGCACCACCGAAAGCAAGGCCCTTCATGGATCAAGACTTGGAAATAGGAACCCATTTTTCAATGGGTCCTATCATGACGTTCCTCCTTATTTTGATCCTTCTTCCTCTCTTCTTCTTCTTTGGGTTGATAGCCACTTCTCCTTCATTGCATGAGTTCTCACGGGCTTCAACTCTAGCTTCAATGACTCCTTCCAAGAATTGGGCTTGGATTTGGAGACTTTGAATTTTCGATTTCAAGCGATTGACTTCATCTTCATGATCCGGGTGAGGGTGAGTTATGTCAAAAACTTGAACCTCTTTCTCCTTATTCACCCGGAATTGTTCCGATAGAGCTTCTTCAAGAAGAGAATTCCTTTTCAAGAGCAAACGCTTGTGTCCTTCCAAGGTGGCAATGTCGTCTTCATAGTTGCAACAAATGTGGTCCTTGCTTGAGAGTTGGTACTCTTTCAACGCTTCATCTTGTATGGACTTGATCACCATAAGATTGGCCTTGCTTTTCTTTAGAGATGCAATTTCATCCTCATGGTTACAACAAGTGACATTTTCCTTGCTCAAACAAACCCACTCCATCAAGGACTCATTTTGCATATCATTCACTTCAACGAGCTTGGCCTTGAGCTTCATGTCTTGTTTCCACTCCAAAAACTCTTGGCGGCAAGAGCCATGTGTTCATGATAGTTGGCCTTGAGATCATCCGGACCCCACTCAATGGGATCCTCGTCACTCTCACTAGCTCCATGCTCCTTCATCTTCAATGCAACGTTGGGCTTGCGGGTGTTGTGGGCGCGAGCAACAAGATCTTCCGCATTCTTCTTAGAGATGTCCAAAGCGATGACTTCACTAAGAACTTCATCGGATGTCAGAAAGAGGCGTTTTGGCGGATGGCCGTCAACTTTACTTCCTCATAAGGAAGGAGAGCATTGTAGAACTTTCTCTTGATCCAAGGGTCATCCACAAACGTTGCTCCAAGATCTTGCATTTGCACGGCGAGAGCAATAAGGCGCAGGTACATCTCTTCGGGCGATTCTCCCTCATTCATGACGAAGTTGTCGGTCATGTTGTTCACTTCTTCGAACCGAGAGCTTTGAATGCTCTCATTTCCGAGGAAGAGCTTGTCGAGTTTATTCCATGCTTCCTTGGCGGTCTTGAGCGAGCGGATATGAGCGCGGTCCTTGGGCGTGACGGCCATGTGGATCATGTTGATGGCGGTGGCGTTGAGTTGGTCATCCACCACTTCTCTTCTTGTCAAGTTCTTTGGGTCTCGTGGTGAATAGCCCTCCTCAGTGATGCACCAAAGCTCGGTAGAAGCACTACGCACATGAGAACGCATTAAGAATTGCCAAATTTCAAAGCTATTAGATTCAAGTAGCGGTGGTGAACCATGAGTCAAAATATGAGGCATAGGTATTGGGACATTCACGGTGTAATCACTTGGTGGGGGCACCGCATGATTACCTCCTAATTGTCCCACAACCGGAGATTCATCCTTCCCTTTTGATGAAGTGTCAATATCCTCAAGTTCCCCTTCTCGAGGTGGTTTTGTCGATTGCACAAAAAACCAACAAGAGGAAGGGTGTTGACTTGTTGTGGAGGAACATCGACACTTCCCTTAGGATCTATGATGGGGTTTGGTTTTGGAGCAATCAACTTCATCATCATAGCCTTTATTTGAGATACAATGCATGACTCCAATTTCTTGAGGTCATCCAAAGTAGCCGGAGTATTATCGGCAATTGATGATGGAGGTGATTGCTCACCGGGAAGGGATCCATTCGCAACCGTCTCTTGTTCGGCCATTTCTTAGGCGGTAAAGCCCGAGCAAGAAAACCTTGCTCTGATACCAATTGAATGGATCGTAGCGAACAAGAGGGGGGTGAATGGACGCTACGCAAAGTTTTAGCCTTTTTCAATTTTTAGTGCAACGGAAGTAAAGGTGATAGCTTTGATGCTCAAGGTGATCCTAGACAAGTGCAACAAGTAAAGAAACCAAGCAAGATAGTAAGAGTAAGGAGCGGGACAACCGGAGGGCGCGGAGACAAGGCGAGGTTTCTTTCCCGCAGTTTCTCTCACAAAAGAGAGTACGTCTGCGTTGAGGAGGTGCTAGCCTCACACAAGAGGCTAGACGGCCACACCACGAAGGAAGGCCTCACCTTCTTTCTCGAGAGAGCTCCACAAAGGGGCTCCCCCTTCTCCACTATGGCACCGGTCGAGGCGGTGGTTCCTCCACAAGGTTGGGGCGAGCTCCACAACACTAGGAGGCTCCCAACAACCTATGGGGCTAGCACACCACCAGGCTAGCCTCCATAGGTGCACTTCTTCCAAGATCCCACCATAGGAACCCTACCAACAAGATCCACTAAGGACTACCACGAATTGGTGAAATCTCTCTTGGTAGAATGATAGATCGGGGTCTCCTCCACCACTCCTCAAAGTATGAGCAAGATTGATTGGGTAGGTAGGTAGATCCACTCAGTTTGAGCTCAGCAACAATGGAGGAGAGAGAAAGAAGAGCTAAAAACGAGCTGGGGAAGAAGGGGCCTTTTTATAGGTCTCCTCAAATCCAACCGTTATGTGCAGTTTCTGCCTAAGCGGTACTACCGCTTTGGTAAGCGGTACTACCGCTCTCGATTCGAAATCCTCACAGAACTTGTCCACATGGACACATAGCGGTACTACCGCTCGCGGTACCGCTCGAGGTACCGCAATGGCCTCCAGAGCTTACTGGATCCCAAGCGGTACCGCAGCGGTACTGCCGTAACTTAAGTTACGGTACTTAAGCGGTACCATAGGCGGTACTACCGCTCTCTAGCGGTACTACCGCTCAAGGTACCGTAAAGGTACCGTAACTTGTTCTGTGAGATATTTGCGTGAGAGACCTCCAGAGCGGTACTGCAGAGCGGTACCAGTAGGGTAGCGGTACTACCGCTCCTGGTACCGGTAGTACCGCTTTGGCTGAAACTGTTTTTTCCTCTTTTCCTCTCCTACCTTGTCACCTCGCAGCACACACAAAACCAGAAAACCTAAGAGCTACGCTTCAGTCTTCCGATCATAATGTGTTCAGCGAGGGCACCGTACACTTGCAAATCTATCAAAGACAATCTTTGCGCATGGTTAAATTCATTCAAGTGCTGTCATCAAACACACAAAACACGGGATATGGATCTTGCTCTTTCAATGGTGCACACAAATAGTATATAGTTGTAGTTGTCAAGGTGTGTGTGATATCAATGACATAACTCGGTGCCAACCAAAGCTAACCTTACATGGTAAAAGTATTCAGCAAAGGCCTTTAAAAACCTCAAATCTTACAAATGAGCTTGAAAAGCTAATTTTCATGTCATTCAAATATGGACAGTTGCACATGCTGTAAACACATTGGGTGGCTCCTCGTACGAAGGGGCATGGGGCATTATAGTTCTATAAATTTGTCAACAAAATATTATACCTATGAATGATTCTTTAACCTAGTTTAAATAATTAAAGATGCTTGTGATAGGGGTAATGGAACTCAACAATATGTTGAATTATGATCTTAAGCATGCCCTCAAATATAAAGCTTTGCAATATAGATATTTTACTCATGTTGAATCCCTACTTACTTTTACTTCTTTCTGAGTCCAGGGACAAAGTCATAAAAATACAAAAAAGATATCTCTATTATAACACCAAAGATAGGAGCAATACACAATGCACTTTTAATTGCACTGTAGTTATTTTTATTGTCTATAGTACTTTGATCATTTTTGTATAGTGCAAGATTTATCTATTTTTCCGCATACTTAAAGTTTACGTTATCTTTTACTTCATGAGGTGATTTCTTGTCGTTATTTACTTATCAATGATTTATTATGCTTTCAGTACTAGCGATCATATTGAACTTTGTATCTATTTAAAATAAACTTCAAAGCTCATTTTATTTTTATCACGTTTATGCTCGACGAAGAGCATAGCTTAATCTTGGGGATGCAGATGCATGTAAAATGCATACATGTTCTTTGTGGGTTATTGTGTGTAAAATCCTTAATATTTAGCAACTTTATTATATTTACTGGAACCTAACGGTTATAGAAGTGCAAAAATTGTTGTTTACACTTTTTTTTATAGAAATTTCACAACTATGGAAAGAGATCTCTCATTGTGGTGAAATTTATAGCTTCCTAAAAATCGTGCCGAATAGTTTTTAAAGATCGTCACATCAAACCTCCAAGATGAAGTCTAATAAAAATTACGCAATTGACAAGGTTGCATGAAATTTTCTTAGCATAGCTATGGTCATACAATTCGTGAAATTCTGAGTTAGGATGCTCTAGATAATCTAGTTTTACTAGAGTGTACCGAAGGACTTTCAGGATTTCAAAAGTTGTTGACATGATTGGCTCAAAATCTTGCCATATATATATATGATGGATTCGACGAAGTCACGACTTTATGAACTTGTGGGGACATAGAGGAGTTCCTAGGAAGGTTGTGTAGGTTCCAAAGGTAGCTTAGATCAAAAGGGCACCGATGCCACGACCAAGATTATTGTATCGCCATCTCTAAATATTGAGGGGGAACCCTAGTTTTGAAGGCATCAAGAAATTGTGACGAAAATTCCTCCTCTTGGCAGCCGCCAAGGAGGGGGGATCTCCTCCACACCAGTACCATCACCAAGGAAGAATAGGGAGCCAAGGGCTGCGGCCCCTATGGCGGCCTCCCTTCCCGTATCCTCCACCCATGCGTTGGGCGACCCTGCCGTTGCCTCCCATCGCCGCCAGCATGGCCATGTCCATCACCATCTCGACCTCCTTGCTATTGTATTGTTGAACATGCGAACCTTATAGTGACACCCTGATACGTCTCCAACGTACCTATAATTTCTGATGTTCCATGCTTGTTTTATGACAATACTTACATGTTTTGCTCGCACTTTATAATGTTTTTATGCGTTTTCCGGAACTAACCTATTAACAAGATGCCGAAGTGCCGCTCTCGTTTTCTCGCTCGTTTTTGGTTTCAGAAAGGCTGTTCGGGCAATATTCTCGGAATTGGACGAAATCAACGCCAAACATCTTATTTTTCCCGGAAGACCCCAGAACACCGAAGGAGAGTCGGAGGCGAGCCAGGGGGGCCCCACACGACAGGGCCGCGCGAGCTCCACCCTGGCCGCGCCGGCCTATGGGGAGGGAGCCCTGGCGCCCTTCCGACTCCGTCTCTTCGCCTATATAAGCCCTTTCGACCTAAAAACGCGATACCAATTGACGAAACTCCAGAAAGACTCCAGGGGCGCCGCCACCATCGCGAAACTCCGTTTCGGGGGCAAAAGTCTCCGTTCCGGCACCTCGCCAGACGGGGAAGTGCCCCCGAAAGCCATCTCCATCGACGCCACCGCCTCCATCATGCTCCGTGAGTAGTTCCCCCATGGACTACGGGTTCTAGCTGTAGCTAGTTGGTATTCTCTCCCCCATGTACTTCAATACAATGATCTCATGAGCTGCCTTACATGATTGAGATTCATCTGATGTAATCGGTGTTGTGTTTGTGGGATCCGATGGATTGTTACATTATGATTGTCTATCTATAAAGTTTGTGAAGTTATTGTTGCTGCAATCTTGTTATGCTTAATGCTTGTCACTAGGGCCCGAGTGGCATGATCTTAGATTTAAGCTCTATACTTATTGCTTAGATTGTATCTACAAGTTGTATGCACATGTCTATGTCCGGAACCAAAGGCCCCAATGTGACAGAAATTGGGAAAACTGGAGGGGAAGGCTTAGATATGAGGATCACATATTTTCACGGAGTGTTAATGCTTTGCTCCGGTGCTCTATTAAAAGGAGTGCCTTAATTTCCAGTAGATTCCCTAGAGGCCCAGCTGCCACCGGCTGGTAGGACAAAAGATGTTGTACAAGTTTCTCATTGCGAGCACGTATGACTATATATGGAAAACATGCCTACATGATTAATAATCTTGATGTTCTGTCTTAATACTATTTAAATCCTATCAATTGCCCAACTGTAATTTGTTCACCCAACACTTGTTATTGGAGAGTTACCACTAGTGTAGATAGCTGGGAACCCCGGTCCATCTTTCATCATCATATACTCGTTCTACATGTCATTGGAAGTAGTATCAACTATTTTCCGGTGCCATTTCTCTCATATTGCCGCTATCGCTGTTGTGTTATCAGTTACTATTGCTCTCATATCACCGCTACTTTCACATCACCCCCGTTAATAGTGCTTTTCCAGGTGCAGCTGAATTGACAACTCAGCTTGTTAAGGCTTATAAGTATTCTTTACCTCCCCTTGTGTCGAATCAATAAATTTGGGTTTTACTTCCTCGAAGACTCGTTGCGATCCCCTATACTTGTGGGTTATCAAGACTATTTTCTCGGCGCCGTTGTCGGGAGGCATAGCTCTACTCATAAGTTCACCTGGGGAGTACACTCTACCTCTCTCTCTGTTTTTATTTTATTTTATTTTGTTTTGCTTAGTTTACTTTTGTCTAGTTTATTTGTGCTTAGTTTATTTCTGTCTAGTATTAATTTGCTTCGTTTACTTTGGCCTAGTTTATTTTTGTCTTGTTTTATTTTCTCTATATACCCGAAAATCCATAAAAATTTGAAAAATCGAAAAATTAAAAACTTTTGCTATGGGAGAACCTACAACCTATTTGGAGCTTATTGAATTATATAATAATTATAGAGAATCAAGAGCGGGTGAAGTTATGAGAGCTCGTGATAGAAAAATTGAAAACAATTGCTAAAATCTTGCTTAAACGCCATGATATAAACTCGTTGCTCTCAACAGACACTAAACATCTTAAATTTCAATGTGGCTTTAGTGAGGAATTTTTAATTAAGAACTATAATCGGAATAGCTATATTCATTTTGGGTTCGAAGAGGTAGAACAATTTGTCATATTTATGGGAGCCTCTGAGATAGAATCATTCATGTCTAAAAATTATGAAACTTGTGCTGTTTGTAAGGACCTTAAAGATTATATCTCTTCTATCCTTAATTTTTGCGTTAAAAGTTACAGCGATAATCCTTATATCATTGATTATAAAGAGAGACTCATTAATGCACAAGAATGCACTCACAATTTGCAGGAACCAGTGGAAGAAGAAATTGATGAACCTGAAAGCTCATTGGATAAAAAAGAAGAAGAGAGTGATGAACAAAAGGAGGAAGAATGGATTAGCTACCCATGCCAACCTTCTAATGAGAGTAACTCTTTATCTCTTACATTATTTGATTGTCCTCCATGCTTACCGAAAGAGGATGAATGTTATGTTCCTGTGGATTCTCTTGAAATATTCCCTATGAGTAAAACTTACGAGAATAATTATGCTACTGTTATCTATGATAATCCATGCTACTTTGATAAATCTTATGATAATGCTTTGTTTGTGCCTGATGTCGAAATGCATGGTACTAAAGAGTTTTGTTTAGCAAATGTTTATGATAAATCTCTAGATGATGGTCCTATGTTACTTGATAATATTAATTGTACTACTAATGAAAATGGGATTGGAGAGTTCTTGACTTTATCTATGAGTCCCATATCTTTTGAGATTGATCAATCATCTTGTTACATTATTGATAAAAGTGGGTTTGAAAGTTTTAATCCTATTATTTCTGAGCTTGATAAAAATTATGTGTTTATGGATCATGAAAAGCATGCTGTATGTGATAGTTATGTTGTTGAGTTTGTTCATGAAGCTACTGAAAATCATTATGAGAAAGGAAAATATGGTTGTAGAAATTTGCATGGTACTAAAACACCTCTCTATATGCTGAAAATTTTGAAGTTACTCTTGTTTTATCTTCTTATGCTTGTCACTTTGTTCTTCATGAATTTATTTGTGTACAAGATTCCTATGCATAGGAAGTGGGTTAGACTTAAATTTGTTTCGAATTTGCTTCTTGATGCTCTCTTTTGCTACTCTTATTTCTTGCGTTGCATCATTAAAACTGCTGAGCCCATCTTAATGGCTATAAAGAAAGCACTTCTTGGGAGATAACCCATGTGTTTATTTTGCTACTGTTTTGTTGTGTTTTGGAAGTTGTTACTACTGTAGCAACCTCTCCTTATCTTTATTTTATTGCAATGTTGAAGTCTCTAATAGAAGGGTGATGCTAGATTTGGATTTCTGCGCAGAAACATATTTCTTGCTATCACGAATCTGGGTATGATTCTCTGTAGGTAACTCAGAAAAATCTGCCAATTTACGTGAGTGATCCTCAGATATGTACGCAACTTTCTTTAGTTTTGAGTTTTCTGATTTGAGCAACGGAAGTACCTCTTTAAAATTCGTGTTTATCGGCGTTCTGCTGTTTGACAGATTCTCGTCTCGTTTTTTGCATTGTCTCTTGTGGACTTTAAGTGAGGCTTTCTAGACGTGGAGAGCTGTAGCTAATATTTTATTGAGTTCTTGCAATGTGTCACTACATGGCCAAGGTGGATTAAAGTTTTTTTTTTTGAGTACTAACCCCTCTAATGAAGTTTATGAGAAGTTTGGTGTGAAGGAAGTTTTCAAGGGTCAAGAGAGGAGGATGATATATGATCAAGAAGAGTGAAAAGTCTAAGCTTGGGGATGCCCCCGTGGTTCATCCCTGCATATTTCAAGAAGACTCAAGCGTCTAAACTTGGGTATGCCCAAGGCATCCCCTTCTTCATCAACTTATCAGGTTTCTTCTATTGAAACTATATTTTTATTCGGTCACATCTTATGTGCTTTACTTGGAGCGTCTGTGTGTTTTTATTTTTATTTTGTTTGAATAAGATCGGATCCTAGCAATCCTTGTGTGGGAGAGATACACGCTCCGCTTTTTCATATGAACACTTGTGTTCTTCGTTTTACTTTTAATGTTCAATGATTAAAGTTGGAAGCTATTGCATTTATTGCTATTTGGTTGGAAACAGAAAATGCCTCATATTGTCTTGAATAATTTGATACTTGGCAGTTGTTTTGAGCTCTCAAGTAGATCATGATTAAGCTCTTGCATCATGTAGTTTGAACCTATTAGTGGAGAAATACCGTAGAGCTTGTTGAAATTGGTTTGCATGATTGGTCTCTCTAAGGTCTAGATATTTTCTAGTAGAAGTGTTTGAGCAACAAGGAAGACAGTGTAGAGTTTTATAATGCTTGCAATATGTTCTTATGTAAGTTTTGATGTACCGGTTCATACTTGTGTTTGCTTCAAACAACCTTGCTAGCCAAAGCCTTGTACTGAGAGGAAATGCTTCTCGTGCATCCAAAACCTTGAGCCAAAACCTATGCCATTTGTGTCCACCATAACTACCTACTATGTGGTATTTCCTGCCATTCCAAGTAAATACTTCATGTGCTACCTTTAAATAATTCAAAACTTTACTATCTCTCATTTGTGTCAATGTTTTATAGCTCATGAGGAAGTATGTGGTGTTTTATCTTTCAATCTTGTTGGGCAGCTTTCACCAATGGACTAGTGGCTTCATCCGCTTATCCAATAATTTTGCAAAAAGAGTCGGCGCGGGGTTCCCGACCCCCAATTAATTAACCTTCATTAATAATTCTCTTCACATGTTTTGCTCCGATTCATCAGTAAGCAACTTAATTTTGCAAATAGACACTCCTTCATGGTATGTGAATGTTGGAAGGCACCCGAGGATTCGGTTAGCCATGGCTTGTGTAAGCAAATGGTTGGGAGGAGTGTCATCCATAAATAATGAAACTAAAATACATGTGTTAACAAAAGAGAAGAGGGATGATCTACCTTGCTGGTAGAGATAACGTCCTTCATGGGAGCCGCTCTTTGAAAGTCTGTCTGGCAAGGGGGTTAGAGTGCCCACTACCATTCGTTGACAACAACAAACACCTCTCAAAACTTTACTTTTATGCTCTCTATATGATTTCAAAACTTAAAAAGCTCTAGCACATGATTTAATCCATGCTTCCCTCTCGCGAAGGGCCTTTCTTTTACTTTATGTTGAGTCGGTTTACCTATTTTCTTCCATCTTAGAAGCAAACACTTGTGTCAACCGTGCATTGATTCTTACATACTTGCTTATTTGCATTCATCATATTACTTTGTGTTGACCATTATCCATGAGATATACATGTTGAAAGTTGAAAGCAACTGCTGAAACTTAAATCTTCCTCTGTGTTGCTTCAATGTCTTTACTTTGAATTTATTGCTTTACGAGTTAACTCTTATGCAAGACTTTTGATGCTTGTCTTGAAAGTACTATTCATGAAAAGTTTTGCTATATGTTATCTATTTGTTAGCAACTATAGATCATTGCCTTGAATCACTGAATTCATCTCATATGCTTTATAATAGTATGATCAAGATTGTGTAAGAAGCATGTCACTACAGAAATTAGTCTTTTTATCGTTTACCTACTCGAGGGCGAGCAGGAACTAAACTTGGGGATGCTGATACGTCTCCAACGTACCTATAATTTCTGATGTTCCATGCTTGTTTTATGACAATACTTACATGTTTTGCTCGCACTTTATAATGTTTTTATGCGTTTTCCGGAACTAACCTATTAACAAGATGCCGAAGTGCCGCTTCTCGTTTTCTGCTGTTTTTGGTTCCGAAAGGCCGTTCGGGCAATATTCTCGGAATTGGACGAAATCAACGCCAAACATCTTATTTTTCCCGGAAGACCCCAGAACACCGAAGGAGAGTCGGAGGCGAGCCAGGGGGGCCCCACACGACAGGGCCGCGCGGGCTCCACCCTGGCCGCACCGGCCTATGGGGAGGGAGCCCTAGCGCCCTTCCGACTCCGTCTCTTTGCCTATATAAGCCCTTTCGACCTAAAAACGCGATACCAATTGACGAAACTCCAGAAAGACTCCAGGGGCGCCGCCACCATCGCGAAACTCCGTTTTGGGGGAAAGAAGTCTCTGTTCCGGCACCCTGCCGGGACAGGGAAGTGCCCCTGGAAGCCATCTCCATCGACGCCACCGTCTCCATCATGCTCCGTGAGTAGTTCCCCCATGGACTACGGGTTCTAGCTGTAGCTAGTTGGTATTCTCTCCCCATGTACTTCAATACAATGATCTCATGAGCTGCCTTACATGATTGAGATTCATCTGATGTAATCGGTGTTGTGTTTGTTGGGATCCGATGGATTGTTACATTACGATTGTCTATCTATAAAGTTTGTGAAGTTATTGTTGCTGCAATCTTGTTATGCTTAATGCTTGTCACTAGGGCCCGAGTGGCATGATCTTAGATTTAAGCTCTATACTTATTGCTTAGATTGTATCTACAAGTTGTATGCACATGTCTATGTCCGGAACCAAAGGCCCCAAAGTGACAGAATTGGGACAACTCGGAGGGGAAGGCTTAGATATGAGGATCACATGTTTTCACGGAGTGTTAATGCTTTGCTCCGGTGCTCTATTAAAAGGAGTGCCTTAATTTCCAGTAGATTCCCTAGAGGCCCGGCTGCCACCGGTTGGTAGGACAAAAGATGTTGTACAAGTTTCTCATTGCGAGCACGTATGACTATATATGGAAAACATGCCTACATGATTAATAATCTTGATGTTCTGTCTTAATACTATTTCAATCCTATCAATTTCCCAACTGTAATTTGTTCACCCAACACTTGTTATTGGAGAGTTACCACTAGTGTAGATAGCTGGGAACCCCGGTCCATCTTTCATCATCATATACTCGTTCTACATGTCATTGGAAGTAGTATCAACTATTTTCTGGTGCAATTGCTCTCATATTGCTGCTACTGCTGTTGTGTTACTGTTACTATTGCTCTCATATCACTGCTACTTTCACATCACCCCTGTTACTAGTGCTTTTCCAGGTGCAGCTGAATTGACAACTCAGGTGTTAAGGCTTATAAGTATTCTTTACCTCCCCTTGTGTCGAATCAATAAATTTGGGTTTTACTTCTCTCAAAGACTGTTGCGATCCCCTATACTTGTGGGTTATCACACCCTCGGGAAAACAGGAGGGAAATGGTACAATTTGAGGAGTTCATGTGTTCATGGAGTGTTAATGTGTTGTTCTAGGCTACTCGAAAAGGGTAACCTGGCACCACGTGCTTACGGATTTATGGTGTCCCGCAAGGTTCCAGCTTCCGGCGCTCAGGTCCCGCAGATGAACGTAAAACCTATTTTCAGCGCCCTTGTCCATATATGATGCTATAAACGCGAGAAGCAAATAACGAATAGCGAATAAGAACACACAGAGGGAACATAAGATTTTAACATGGAAAAAATATCTCCAACAAAGAGAGAAAAAACCACCCACGTTAGCTAGCGAAACTTCACCATTTGGGGAGTTTTTGCAAACGTCGTTGGTTATATTACGAAGCGATTAACCTTAGTCGGCAGCTTACAAGAGGTATAAATATATGGTAATGACGATCCGAGCCTCGCTCATTTTTATATGAATTTGGATCATGGTACTCCGTCTGATTCATATTATTTGTCACTAGTATGGATATACATAGAATTAAGATATGTCTAGATACATCTATGTTAGTGGCAACTAATATAGATTGGAGAGAGTATAATATTTTAAAAGCCTAATTCTTAATGTTAATGAGTGTGGACTTTTATAAGACGAGGTACACGTAGCTCGTTTTTTTTAAAAAAATAGTATTTTAAGTTTCAAAAAAACTGAAAAAATATAGATGTAGGCAACGTTGAGTTCTATAATTGTGTAAAATGAGAACCCGAGATACCATATATTCGAGACAACACAAAAATGACAAAATCTGACAGATTTTGAGATTGTGAGAGCTTGTACTATTCCATATTATAGATATCAGAATTTGTCATTTTTGCATAGCCCCGAACATAAGGTATTTCGAGTTGCATATTTGCACGTTTGTAGAACACATGTTTGTCTACATCTAGATTTATTTTCACATTTTTTAAAAACTTTTAAATATTATTTTTGAATTTTTCAAAAAAGAGCTATATGTAGCTTGAGTTATATTTGTGGTTTACATGTGTTAAGCTCTAATTCCTCAACGGTGTATCTTCCATGGGCCATGCTGCCCATGAAACTACTAGACTGCTGGTACTACTGTGCAGTGGACGCGTACTGAAGCTCACCGGCCCAGCTTCACACTTGTACACGCGTAGCTCCAGCCACTGGTCCTGCAATTTTCCGACGTGAACCGCCACGCACAATCGATCCAGCCCTGTGTCTCTCCCATTCGCTACGGGGTCATGAACGGGCACATATAAAGTCGCCGAACTGCCGGGGCTATGCTATTCCTTGTTACACTAGGAACGGCACCACTCGTCGGCTCTCCTCCGAACTCCGATTCCCACCACCACCACTCCAACAAACAGAAAACCACCCAACTTGCTGCGGATGATCACGTTCGCCGACCTCACGGAGCCGCCGCCGGGCGCCGAGCGGAGCGTCGACCGGCAGCTGTGGCTAGCGTGCGCGGGCGGCATGTGCACCGTGCCGCCGCTCGGCTCCAGCGTGTACTACTTCCCGCAGGGCCACGCCGAGCACGCGCTCGGCCACGCCGCCGGCTTCGACCTCTCCGCGGCGCGCGCCCCGCCGCTCGTGCCCTGCCGCGTCGCCGCCGTGCGCTACTTGGCCGACGCGGACACCGACGAGGTCTTCGCCAGGATCCGCCTCGCCCCTCTCCGCGCCCCGGAGTCCGGCGCCGACATCCAGGACGACGCGCAGGAGGAGAAGCCGGCGTCGTTCGCCAAGACGCTGACGCAGTCCGACGCCAACAACGGCGGCGGGTTCTCGGTGCCGAGGTACTGCGCCGAGACCATCTTCCCGCGGCTGGACTACGCCGCCGACCCGCCCGTGCAGACCGTCGTCGCCAGGGACGTGCACGGGGCCGCGTGGAAGTTCCGGCACATCTACCGCGGCACCCCGCGCCGGCACCTGCTCACCACGGGGTGGAGCGCGTTCGTGAACCAGAAGAAGCTCGTGGCCGGGGACTCCGTCGTCTTCCTCCGCGGCGACGGCGGGGAGCTCCACGTCGGCATCCGGCGTGCCAAGCGCGGCTTCTGCGGCGCCGAGGAGGGCTGGGACCGGTACGCGGGCCCCGTGCGAGGCAATGCGAGCCCGTGCGGGGCCGCCAGAGGCCGTGCCAAGGTGCGCGCCGAGGACGTGTTCGAGGCGGCGAGGCTGGCGGGCAGCGGGCAGCCGTTCGAGGTCGCGTACTACCCGCGCGCCAGCACGCCAGAGTTCTGCGTGCGCGCCGCGGCGGTGCGCGCGGCGATGCGGGTCCAGTGGTGCCCCGGGATGCGGTTCAAGATGGCGTTCGAGACGGAGGACTCGTCACGAATCAGCTGGTTCATGGGCACCGTCGCCGGCGTCCAGGTCGCCGACCCCGTCCGTTGGCCGCAGTCGCCGTGGAGGCTCCTTCAGGTACCGTAACTTCACCACCACCACAAACAAATCAAACAATCTGCTTTTCGGTACAGCTTTCGCTCAATTCTCCAATGAATGCGCAGGTGACCTGGGACGAGCCGGACCTCCTCCAGAACGTGAAGCGGGTGAGCCCGTGGCTGGTCGAGCTCGTCTCGAGCATGCCGGCCATCCACCACCTCGCCTCCTCCTTCTCGCCGCCGCGCAAGAAGCCGCGGGTTCCGGCCTACCCGGAGTTCCCCTTCGAGGGGCAGCTCCTGCACCCGGCGTTTCCCCCGAACCCAGCGACGCACGGCCACCGCCACCATTACCACCACCACACCCAGAGCTACCGTCCGTCCTTCTTCCCCTTCCCGGACGGTAGCATACAGGGAGCCAGGCATACGCAATTCGGTCCATCTTCTTTATCGGATCTCCGCCCCACCCACCTGCAGCCGAGCCTCGCGTACCCGGGGATCCGCTGCCCCGACCGTGTCAGCGCTACACCCGGAATCAGCACCGACCTGACCATCGGCAGCTCACCGGGGAAGCTAAACGCCGTCGCAAGCACCCTGTGCGTCAAGCCCCACGGCGTCAAGCGGCTGGGGCTAGTGCTCTTCGGCCAGACAATATTGACGGAGCAGCAAATGAGCTCGGCAGGAGTGACCTCCCCCACGGCCACCTTGAACAGCTCGCTCGACTGGAACGACGAGAAAGCCGCCGGCAACGCGTCGGAGGGCTCGGCCTCCGGCGTCATACAGTACAGCAGCCCCTCCGACGACACGTCGATGCGGTGGTTCAGGGGCCACAGCCACAGCAGCTCCGAGCTCGGCCTGGAGGCGGGACAATGCAAGGTGTTCGTCGAGTCGGAGACCGTTGGCCGGAACCTCGATCTCTCGGCGATGACCTCGTTCGAGGAGCTCTACGGCCGTTTGTCGCAGATGTTCTGCATCGACGGCGCGGAGCTCAGGAGCCGCGTGCTCTACCGTGGCGCCGCCGGCGAGGTGAAGCACGCCGGAGACGAGACTTTCAGGTGAGAGCAAATCACTATCCGTGCTACACTTGCTAATAAACAAATTCTTAATACCCATATCGATCGGTCTTTAACTTGAACTGAATGTATAATTTTCTATGTCAGCGAGTTCGTCAAGGCGGCACGGAGGATTACCATACTGGCAGATGCTGGGAGCTAGAGCATAGAGACAGAGCATCGTCCGTATGTACAGGGCAGTTTGATGTGCTATCGTGTTCTTTCATTTTTATCATCGGACTACTATCGTGTAGCATTCATCAAAAGAGGCTATGGAGCATTAGTCCAATTAGGCAGTCCAGTTATCTTCTTCTTCTTCGTGTATCGTGTAATGTGCAATCCATGTAGCAAGACTTGGGTTAAGGGAATGATCGTGTCCTTCTTTTTGCTTATGTTAGCATAAAAATACCACATTTTCTTCAATATAGCGGAACAATATCCCACCACACTTTGGTAGACTTTTTCTTCAATGTGCGCTAAACACGAATTGACCACGATTTAACACAACTCTAACAAGGGTACCCGCCTGTCAGGGCTAGTTTACTGATTTGGACTGGACCCAACTTATCAGCCCTATTTAAAAAACTAAAATATCCAATTAGAAATTAGAAAATCAATATATCCCAAAACATCAAATAAATTGGGAGATTGTCTCCTTCCTCCAACCATCGGCCCGGCTGGCTTAGATGCCATCTTCGGCTTGGATGGGAGTAGGGGCGCGTGACGTTTTGTCATCCTCCTAAGACCCTAGCGGCGATGCTTGGATCAGAGCAGGGTTGCACAAAGTCACGGTCCAAATTTGGGCTCGGAATGCGTCGACGCATACAACAACCGAGTCCATGCCCGCTTGCTAGGGACAACATACCCACCTCACTCACTCACGGTCATCCTCCCCTTTGCAACCCAAGAGCGACGCCACAGCCTCCCATTTTGCTCGCCATTGTCGGCACAGTCTATTTGGCCCGTAGCTCGCCTTGCTGACCTCGTTGCAGCCCTTGCCCTGTCATCCATCCACAAGGAACAACCCACTAGCCTCGATGCCCACGACCTATTCGGCCAATTGCTCGATACGAAACCTGGACTATTTTCAAGGATTTGCGACAAATAGGCATGCCATTGATTCATTATTCTTGCCCGCAGATGGACCTTAGGCAGTTGACCGACTTCTTCATCAAGGAAATCCTCGACAACTCGTCAGACGAGGAAACAGACGGCTCTTCGAAGCTCATGGTTGCCGCGGGCTCCTTCATCCACGATCACATTGAAGGGCGGAGGCCGATGCACAACGGCTCGACGAGGCCTAGCAGGGCAACCCGTTGTGCGATAGAGAGGCTAGCCACTACCGGCTGCATCGGGACTACTTGCACCCCATCAAGCCGGTCTTCACGGAGGCCCTCTTCGCGCAGCGCTATCGGGTGTCAAGATACTTGTTCTTGACTATTCTGCCGGGCGTGGGAGATTACGAATCGTACTTCTGATGCAGGTCCTATGCCACTGGTAAGCTAGGCTTCACCTCTTATCAGAAGTGTTCCTGGGCTATTCGTATCCTTTTGTATGGAGTGTCTTCTGATCTCCTTGATGAGTACTTGTGAATGAGCGAAACACCTGCCTTGATGCGATGTACAAGTTCTGATGAGCTATGATTGCGTTATTCGGCGGTATTTACTTGAGAGAGCTAACCGTTGCCAACACTGCCTAGTTATTGTCGATCAACGAGGACAGGGATTTTTGGGGGATGATTGTAAGAATTGACTGCATACACGGGGAGTCAAAGAACTATCAATTTGCATGACAGGGGGCGTATAGCAGGCTTGCCAAGGGGTGCATGCACTATCATTCTTCACTCGGTGGCATCACATGATATGTGGATTTGGCCCTTTTTCTTTGGCATGGCAGGTTCCCACAATAACATCAACGTGCACCATCTCTCTCAGGTATTCTCCAGACTTATAGAAGGCAATGCTCCTTCGTCAGTATGAGATCATTGTCAATGCATATGGCATGTCATATCATCTTGATGATGGCATCTATATATCTAGTCTGGGCCACACTAGTGAAGGTAATCCGCAATCCTACAACAGAGAAAACGAAGAGGTTTACCTTGAGGCAAGAAGCTTGCATGAAACATGTGGAGCAGGCTGATACGTTCAAAATGTATCTACTTTCCCGAACACTTTTTCTGTTGTTTGCCATCTATATTGTGTGTTTTGAATGAAACTAACGCGGACTGACACTGTTTTCGGCAGAATTGCTCTGGTGTCTCGTTTTTGTGCAGAAATTCAACTTTCAGGAAAATTCTGGGAAAATATTGCAAAATCCATATTTCACCCGAAGACTCACGGAGCCAGAAGACGAGACGAAGGGGGGGCACGAGGGGCCCACACCTGCCCTAGGCGCGGGCTAGGCTTAGCCACTCCTAGGGGTGGTCTGGCCGCCTCGGCCACCCCCTCCACCTCTCCTTCGCACTATATAAAGCCCCTGATCTGAAAATACCGGGGGGGTCTGATGTTTTTCCAGAAAGAGTTCCGCTGCTCCGCCGCCACCAGAAACCCCAATTCGGGATCAGAAACTCCATTCTGGCACCCTGCCGGGACGGGGAATCAGAGGAAATCATTGCCATCGCCATCACCGATGCCTCTCCATCAACCATCCATGATTCCCCATCCATGTGTGAGTAATTCCCCGATGTATGATGTAGGGGATGGTAGGGATTGGATGAGATTGTTCATGTAATAGCTATAAGATTATCATGAGCATAGTGCCTAGTATCCGTTGTTAGTATTTTTGACATTGTTGCAACTTGTTATGCTTAATGCTTGTAACTTTGGGCCCGAGTGCCATGATCTCAGATCTGAACATTTTATTGATTCATGAGGATAATTATTGTTTTTGATCATACCTGGAAGTTGTATACACATATTGTTGTCCGGAACCCGAGGCCCCAAAGTGGTAGAAATTGGGATAACCAGAGGGGGTGGCTATGATGTGAGGATCACGTGTGTCCATAGAGTGTTAATGCTTTTCTCTGGTACTCTATTAAAAGGAGTACCTTAATTACTAGTACTTTCCCTTGAGACCCTGCTGCCACGGGCTGGTAGGACAAAAGATGGCGTGCAAGTTTCTTATTGCGAGCACGCACGACTAAATAGGAACACACGCCTAAGGTTATTTTATACTATGATGCTTATATCATTATTACTTGCAATGCCTATGTCTTGTTATTGTATGAACTATCTCATTCATGCATCGCCCGTTCATCCATCCCTGTGCCTACAATATTTTTAATCCTGTTGTCTGCTGCAATCATCGCTACTGCTATTTTCATTTCATTATTGTTCTTACTTCACTACTACCACTGCCATAAAACTGTTACTACTGATAAACTGTTGCGAGCAAGTCTATTTCCATGTGCAGGTGAATTGATAACTCATCTGTTAAAGCTTATAAATATTCTTTGGCTCCCCTTGTGTCGAATCAATAAATTTGGGTTTTACTTCCCTCGAAGACTGTTGCGATCCCCTATACTTGTGGGTCATCAAGACTATTTTCTGGCACCGTTGCCGGGGAGCATAGCTTTATTTACAAGCTCACTTGAAGGTGATATTTTTGGCTGCAATTTATTTATTATGGGGAAAGCTCCTGAATCGAAGTTCCCTATATTGCCATCCACTACAAGAGGAGGTACAACTCTGAACACCTATGTTGCTCTTGATTCGCCATCTGTTATGAGTAAGGTTCTTACTCCACCACATGATGCTAAAAGAAGCTGAATAAGAGTGGTTCGTTAGGTCCTTCCTGGTGCGTAGTTGACGTGGGAGTTAGAAATCTTTGTGGTGTAGCTTTTCTTCAGTTCCCCGGCAACGGCGCCAGAAAATATGCTTGATGGCGTGTATTTCACACGTTCGTTGGGCAACCCCAAGAGGAAGGTATGATGCGCACAGCAGCAAGTTTTCCCTCGAGAAAGAAACCAAGGTTTATCGAACCAGGAGGAGCCAAGAAGCACGTTGAAGGTTGATGGCGGCGGGATGTAGTGCGGTGCAACACCGGAGATTCCGGCGCCAACGTGGAACCTCGCACAACACAACCAAAGTACTTTGCCCCAACGAAACAGTGAGGTTGTCAATCTCACCGGCTTGCTGTAACAAAGGATTAACCGTATTGTGTGGAAGATGATTGTTTGCAGAGAAAACAAGTAAAAACAAATATTGCGAGCAGATTTGTATTTCAGTATTAAAGAATGGACCGGGGTCCACAGTTCACTAGAGGTGTCTCTCCCATAAGATAAAAGCATGTTGGGTGAACAAATTACAGTTGGGCAATTGACAAATAGAGAGGGCATAACAATGCACATACATGACATGATAAGTATAGTGAGATTTAATTGGGCATTACGACAAAGTACATAGACCGCCATCCAACTCGCATCTATGCCTAAAAAGTCCACCTTCAAGTTATCATCCGAACCCCTCCGAGTATTAAGTTGCTAACAACAGACAATTGCATTAAGTATGGTGCGTAATGTAATCAACAACTACATCCTCGGACATAGCGCCAATGTTTTATCCCTAGTGGCAACAAGCACAACACAACCTTAGAACTTTCTCGTCATCGTCCCAGGTGTCAATGCGGGCATGAACCCACTATCGAGCATAAATACTCCCTCTTGGAGTTAAAAGTAAAAACTTGGCCGAGCCTCTACTAGTAACGGAGAGCATGCAAGATCATAAACAACACATATGTAATAACTTGATAATTAACATGACATGGTATTCTCTATCCATCGGATCCCGACAAACACAACATAGAGTATTACGGATAGATGATCTTGATCATGTTAGGCAGCTCACAAGATCCAACAATGAAGCACAATGAGGAGAAGACAACCATCTAGCTACCGCTATGGACCCATAGTCCAGGGGTGAACTACTCACTCATCACTCCGGAGGCGACCATGGCGGTGTAGAGTCCTCCGGGAGATGAATCCCCTCTCCGGCAGGGTGCCGGAGGAGATCTCCGTAATCCCCCGAGATGGGATCGGCGGCGGCGGCGTCTCGGTAAGGTTTTCCGTATCGTGGTTTTTCGCATCGGGGTTTCGCGACGGAGGCTTTAAGTAGGCGGAAGGGCGAGTCGGGGCCGGACGAGGGGCCACACCATAGGGCGGCGCGGGCCCCCTAGGCCGCGCCGCCTTGTGGTGTCGCCACCTCGTGGCCCCACTTCGTATGTTCTTCGGTCTTCCGGAAGCTCCGTGGAAAAATAGGCCCCTGGGTCTTCGTTTCGTCCAATTCCGAGAATATTTCGTTACTAGGATTTCTGAAACCAAAAACAGCAGTAAAACGGAACCGGCACTTCGGCATCTTGTTAATAGGTTAGTTCCGGAAAATGCACGAATATGACATAAAGTGTGCATAAAACATGTAGGTATCATCAATAATATGGCATAGAACATAAGAAATTATCGATACGTCGGAGACGTATCAAGCATCCCCAAGCTTAGTTACTGCTCGTCCCGAGCGAGTAAAACGATAACAAAGATAATTTCTGAAGTGATATGCCATCATAACCTTGATCATACTATTTGTAAACATATGTAGTGAATGCAGCGATCAAAACAATGGTAATGACATGAGTAAACAAGTGAATCATAAAGCAAAGACTTTTCATGAATAGTACTTCAAGACAAGTATTAATAAGTCTTGCATAAGAGTTAACTCATAAAGCAATAAATCAAAGTAAAGGTATTGAAGCAACACAAAGGAAGATTAAGTTTCAGCGGTTGCTTTCAACTTGTAACATGTATATCTCATGGATAATAGTCAATATAGAGTAATATAACAAGTACAATATGCAAGTATGTAGGAATCAATGCACAGCTTCACACAAGTGTTTGCTTCTTGAGGTGGAGAGAGATAGGTGAACTGACTCAACATAAAAGTAAAAAGAATGGTCCTTCAAAGAGGAAAGCATCGATTGCTATATTTGTGCTAGAGCTTTTATTTTGAAAACATGAAACAATTTTGTCAACGGTAGTAATAAAGCATATGAGTTATGTACATTATATCTTACAAGTTGCAAGTCTCATGCATAGTATACTAATAGTGCCCGCACCTTGTCCTAATTAACTTGGACTACCGGATCTTTGCAATGCACATGTTTTGACCAAGTGTCACAATGGGGTACCTCCATGCCGCCTCGTACAAAGGTCTAAGGAGAAAGCTCGCATTTTGGATTTCTCGCTTTTGATTATTCTCAACTTAGACATCCATACCTGGACAACATGGACAACAGATAATGGACTCCTCTTTAATGCATAAGCATGTGGCAACAATTATTATTCTCATATGAGATTGAGGATATATATCCAAAACTGAAACTTCCACCATGAATCATGGCTTTAGTTAGCGGCCCAAAGTTCTTCTCTAACAATATGCATGCTCCAACCATGAAGGTGGTAGATCTCTCTTGCTTCAGACAAGACGGACATGCATAGCAACTCACATGATATTCAACAAAGAATAGTTGATGGCGTCCCCGAAGCATGGTTATCGCACAACAAGCAACTTAATAAAAGATAAAGTGCATAAGTACATATTCAATACCACAATAGTTTTTAAGCTATTTGTCCCATGAGCTATATATTGCAAAGGTGAATGATGGAATTTTAAAGGTAGCACTCAAGCAATTTACTTTGGAATGGCGGATAAATACCATGTAGTAGGTAGGTATGGTGGACACAAATGGCATAGTGGTTGGCTCAAGTATTTTGGATGCATGAGAAGTATTCCCTCTCGATACAAGGTTTAGGCTAGCAAGGTTATTTGAAACAAACACAAGGATGAACGGTACAGCAAAACTCACATAAAAGACATATGGTAAACATTATAAGACTCCATACCGTCTTCCTTGTTGTTCAAAACTCAATACTAGATGTTATCTAGACTCTAGAGAAACCAAATATGCAAACCAAATTAACAAGCTCTAAGTATTTCTTCATTAATGGGTGCAAAGTATATGATGCAAGAGCTTAAACATGAGCACAACAATTGCCAAGTATCACATTATCCAAGACATTATAGCAATTTACTACATGTATCATTTTCCAATTCCAACCATATAACAATTTAACGAAGAAGAAACTTCGCCATGAATACTATGAGTAGAGCCTAAGGACATATTTGTCCATATGCTACAGCGGAGCGTGTCTCTCTCCCATAAAGTGAATTCTAGGATCCATTTTATTCAAACAAAACAAAAAAAAAAACAAACCGACGCTCCAAGCAAAGTACATAAGATGTGACGGAATAAAAATATAGTTTCAGGGGAGGAACCTGATAATGTTGTCGATGAAGAAGGGGATGCCTTGGGCATCCCCAAGCTTAGACGCTTGAGTCTTCTTAGAATATGCAGGGGTGAACCACCGGGGCATCCCCAAGCTTAGAGCTTTCACTCTCCTTGATCATATTGCATCATACTCCTCTCTTGATCCTTGAAAACTTCCTCCACACCAAACTCGAAACAACTCATTAGAGGGTTAGTGCATAATAAAAATTCACATGTTCAGAGGTGACACAATCATTCTTAACACTTCTGGACATTGCATAAAGCTACTGGACATTAATGGATCAAAGAAATTCATCCAACATAGCAAAAGAGGCAATGCGAAATAAAAGACAGAATCTGTCAAAACAGAACAGTCCGTAAAGATGGATTTTATTAGGCCACCAGACTTGCTCAAACGAAAATGCTCAAATTGAATGAAAGTTGCGTACATATCTGAGGATCATGCTCGTAAATTGGCTTAATTTTCTGAGCTACCTACAGGGAGATAGACCCAGATTCGTGACAGCAAAGAAATCTGGAACTGCGCAGTAATCCAAATCTAGTACTTACTTTTCTATCAAAGACTTTACTTGGCACAACAAAACATAAAACTAAGATAAGGAGAGGTTGCTACAGTATTAAACAACTTCCAAGACACAAATATAAAAAAAAAAAAATACTGTAGTAAAAACATGGGTTGTCTCCCATAAGCGCTTTTCTTTAACGCCTTTCAGCTAGGCGCAGAAAGTGTAACTCAAGTAACATCGAGAGATGAAGCATCAACATCATAATTTGTTCTAATAATAGAATCATAAGGTAACTTCATTCTCTTTCTAGGGAAGTGTTCCATACCTTTCTTGAGAGGAAATTGATATTTAATATTACCTTCCTTCATATCAATAGTGGCACCAACGGTTCGAAGAAAAGGTCTTCCCAATATAATGGGGCAAGATGCATTGCATTCAATATCCAAGTCAACAAAATCAACGGGGGAAAGGTTATTGTTAACCATAATATGAACATTATCAACTCTCCCCAAAGGTTTCTTTTTAGCATTATCAGCGAGATTAACATCCAAATAACAATTTTTCAATGGTGGCAAGTCAAGCATATCATAGACTTTCTTAGGCATAACGTAAATACTTGCACCAAGATCACATAAAGCATTACAATCAAAATCTTTGACTCTCATTTTAATGATGGGCTCCCAACCATCTTCTAGCTTTCTAGGAATAGAAGTTTCAAGTTTTAGTTTCTCTTCTCTAGCTTTTATGAGAGCATTTGTAATATGTTTTGTGAAAGCCAAATTTATAGCGCTAGCATTGGGACTCTTAGCAAGTTTTTGCAAGAACTTTATAACTTCAGAGATGTGGCAATCATCAAAATCTAAATCATTACAATCTAAAGCAATGGGATTATCATCCCCAAGGTTGGAAAAATTTCAGCAGTTTTATCACAAGCAGTTTCAGTAGCTTTAGCAGCTTCAGTAATTTTGCGCGCTTTGCACTAGGAGTAGAAGCATTGCCAACACCAATTATTTTACCATTGATAGTAGGAGGTGCAGCAACATATGAATCATTAGCATTGCTAGTGGTGGTAATAGTCCAAACTTTAGCTACATTTTCCTTTTTAGCTAGTTTTTCATTTTCTTCTCTATCCCACCTAGCACGCAGCTCAGCCATTAATCTTATATTCTCATTAATTCTAACTTGGATGGCATTTGCTGTAGTAACAATTTTATTTTCAATATCATCAGGTTTAGCAGCCATTTTATTAATTAAAGAAGATTGTGACGCAGACATGTATGAGATTCGGTCTTCGCATTTGCAAGTTTAGTTTGCAACCCGTAAATCTCCATATTTAAATTTTCAAGTTGATTTCCTATTTTCTTCAACAAGGT
>NC_061509.1:171117428-171147026 GCF_022539505.1 Lolium rigidum | reverse complement strand
AGTCAGAGGAGCAACTTAGATGCATTCTGAAAAATAATTTTGAAGTTTACTTACAAAATGAAATTACTATTGTTTTGCAGATGAGTGGTTTGGACCCGAACCTTGAACCAGACGATGTTGACATGGAAGATGCAGAATTTAATGGCAGTGAGCCCTTTTTCTACACTCAATCTGCCTAGACAGAGGTTTTGGATGAGTTTCAGGACCCACTCCTTGCTGACCAAGGTGGACAAGGTGGTGAGTCTAATGTGCACGGTGGCAGAGGGCAGAAATTCAATGCGGCACCACCTCTAGCAAATCCTAGCACCGAAAACCACAACGCCACAAATATCCCAACTACAACCATGTCTGGTTCTTCTAACCCTGACTTGGTGGATCATGGTACTGATGGAGGTGCTCCTAATGAAGAAGTTGCATCTATTTCTCAAGAACCCTTCTTGGGTATGCGATTTGACACAATCGAAGATGCCATAGAGCACTACAATGCTTACGTGAAAAGGTTGGGGTTTTCTATCAAATCAAACACATCGCAAAGACAAACTTTTACTAAGGTACTACGAAAGCAACAATTTGTGTGCAACAAGTATCGGCCACCTAAAACAGAAGAGCAAATTCAAGAAGATAGAGTCAAATTTGTAGAAGAGGTTAGTCCTGTCCAGCTAGATGATGAAAACATGCACGGAGAAAGAAGCTCGACCATCCAAGAAATCAAAATCTGCAGGAGTTAAGTGCCAAAGGGAAAAAATCAAGCAAACCAAATATGGTGTTAAAATGTTTGTGAAGTTGATTAACAACAAATATGAAGTGACATAATTTGTTGCAGAACACAATCACCCAATGTGTGTGAAGCCTTGAGTGTCAAAGTACTTGAGATCACACAAAGGCATACCTAGGAATGAAAGGGAGTTCCTGAAATGCCTACACGATTGCAATTTAGAAACAAGACGTATGATGACAGTGATGTCTTCTTTTTATGGTGAAGAATGTTTTGTCCCCTATGATCCAAAGGCTATAGAAAATCCGTGAACAAGTTTGAGGAAGGAGAACAAGGAATGGGACATTGCTGAGACAATTGCTTATTTTGCAGAGTTGAAGGATAAGGACTCTGGTTTCTACTCCCGAAATTCCTTTGATGAAGAGAACAGAGTGAAAACATTTCTGGCTTGACAGTGTTTTAAGGAAGGCTTACATAGAAGCATATCATGATTGTGTGTCATTTGATACAACTTTCTTGACTAATCAGTTTAATATGTCTTTTGCTCCATTTATTGGGATAAATAGGCATGGACAGTCGTTCATGCTAGGCTGTGATTTCCTAAGGGATGAGAAAGAGGAAAGTTTTACTTGGCTTTTTACCCTGTTCCTTGATTCTATGCATGGCTTGCAGCCAACAAATATTATAACAGACCAGGACCAGGCTATGAGGAATGCAATCAGTGAAGTTTTCTTCAATACCGTGCACCGCAATTGTCGATGGCACGTTATGATGAAAGCATATGAGAATCTAGGGCCATTTCTAGGTAGGCACCCTGGTTTGGCTGAAAAATTTAATGAATGCATGAAAGTATGAGTGAGGATGAATTTGAAGCAAGATGGACATACATAATTGCAAAGTGGGAGTTAGCTGAGCATGAAACATTTTTATGGTTGAAGAAGTATGCAAAATACCGGGTTCCATGCTACTACAGACATTTCTTCTTCCCCTTCTTGCATTCAACTCAGAGGAGTGAGGGGTTTAACGCTGTGCTAAAACGTTACATCAACCCTTACAACTTAATCAATCATTTTGTTAAGCAATATGAGAAGCATGAGCAAAGGATATTGGGTAAGGAGGGCCACAATGATTATTAGACAGATGATCTTGAGCCAGAGACATGGTCCTCGTTCCCTATTGAGAAGCACGCCTTGGCTGTGTACACACGTCCCATCTACCATCGCTTCAAGCTGGAGTTTGCACTCATTGGCTATTACAATGTCCAACCACAAGGCAACAACTTCTACCATCTAGTTCCTAACAATGAGAAGTGCTATCCTTATGTATGGTGGAAGGTACTACATGGTTAATGCTAATGTTGCAAGTATGAGCATGGCAGTTTGCTATGTTGTCACGTCTTAAAAGTGTTTACGCATATTGGTGTTGATGCTATACCGGAGCAATACATATTGCGAAGGTGGACTCAAGGTGCATTGGAAACTGTGGTTCAGCCAATTGTCCCAGCAAAGGATGATGTTATGCCTGAAGAATCACGCTAGAAACCGTGGTTTGCAAACTTGTCAACTAAGTTTGTGGCTTTGGCTAAGCAAGCTAGTGCCTCAGATTAACATGACGCTATTGCTCGTAGACACTATTGCGCCCCGGAGACTCACACCTAGAGAAGTAGACTGCACACGACACCACACGAACCTCGCGGGAGAAACCGGCGAGGTCACCATCTCTGAATGCCACGACGAGGATACCCCACAACCAAAGCAGCTCCTTCAAGAAGGGGAACGGCGTTGTAGCACCGTCACCGCCTAGTCTAACAAGCAGACCTAGAGTTTCCCCTGGCATCGAGGGGAGGATGGTCAGGCCCATGGTCACGCCTCCAAGAAGGAAGTGACACCCGCAGATGTCACCATGACCAGCAACGGAAGCACCGAGCAAGGTTTTCACCCGGACACAGACCTTCCCCTAGCGAAACGGAGACATGCAGAGAGGAAGCATCTACCACCGCGGAAAGCAACACTCTCGTCGGTGGAGATGAGTGTTGCCCACCACCGTAGAAGCATCCAAGCTCGCCAGATCTGAGACCGAGATGGCCAAGACGAGGCAGAGCAGGGATGATGCCGTCACCGGAGCAAGACTCTGGCCACCACTAGCCCTGGAGGAGGACCACCGCGGCGGTCAACCCGCCAGCAAGAGCCAACACGGGAGGCCCGCCCAGGCCCATCTGGGCCAGCACGGGCATCGCCGCCAATGACCACACACAGCCGGACGCCGCCATGCTAGGGGCTTGCCGGGGTAGCAGCGAGCCGCTGCCCGCGCGAGCCGCAACCTTTAGGACCGCATCGAGCAGCGCCGCTCGAAGAACCGCCAAGTGCGACCACAACCTTCACGACGAGCTTCCCCCAGCCCCTTTGGAGGTGAGGGCTCCCGCCGCCACCGCGGAGGGCTTGCGGCAGTGGCGGCGGAGGGGTTGACGGTGGGAAGGCCCTCGGCGGCGGCAGACTAGGGTTCCCCGAAGTCGCCCCGTACAGATCGACGCGAGGGACGCTTCGTTGTACTACCTCAAACAAGTTTTTTTTTCAATTCATTTTCTTTGTGATCCTCTGTCTAATCTGTACCTCCATGGAAGTTTATTAATGCAGTGTTTTCCTTTTCATAATGGGTGCTTTATTGCTCAAAAGCAAGTATTACACCTGATCTCGGCATAGCTAGGATGCACAAAGCCGCCAAGATCCAGTTATTACAAACCAAAAATAGATGTAACTCTCAAAAAAGTATTCAATAAAATAAATAAAGCGCGGCTAAGACAAAGGAGGGCCAATCCGTAAAACACGATGCCATCTATGTTGGGAAAAAATATCCCTCGCCGTATCCTCTAACAGTGTAAACATTTATTTTTAATAGTATTTACAAGAAGTTCAATCTGCTATCGTGTTCTTCCATTTTATTTCCAAACGTACCGCATAGCTTTCATAGAGATGCTATGCAGCGTCAGTCCAGTTAGGCAGTCTAGTTCTCTTCTTCGTGATGATCGTCTAACGAGCAATCCATGTAGTAGCAAGACTTGGGTTAAGGGGATTTTTAGATTCACTTGGGTTAAGGGGATGATCCTATCATGTTCTTTTGCATCCTTGAGATGCATGAATTTGTCTCTGCGATGCAAATCCTGTGGCCGTCCAGAGGCCTTGAGTGCCCCTGCAACCTGCATTGCTCTCGGGCCACCTGAGCGGCGCACTGCCCGTGGCCGAGGGACAAGCTCAGCCGCAGTGCAGTAAATATGTGTGCTGCTGCTTGGCCTGGATATCGTTGCGCGCCGCGCCATCTGCGTGTCCCTGACCTCGCCTCAAGGCGTTTCTCTGCGTGCCCGCATGCCAGCTTCCCTGATAAGATGAGCTCATCCAAGATTTTCAGTACTCCAGTATCATCATCTTGTGTATCCCGCTGCATTTTGAACGATCATATAAATGCTCCAGGCTCCCGTCCTATATTGTTGCCCAGGGCGAGAAGCTATTGAGCGCCTGACTTTGCTTGGCTGAAAACGGATGGTTGCTTGAGGCCGACACCTCGTCTAGCAAGGCAGCACAATACCCGGACTAGCGACTGTCGCTCTCGCCGCGTGACAATGGCACAGGCACATCACCGTCGGTCCGCAGCCTGGGCCGGTGCGGCGGTGCCCGTCCCCACCCGGCTGGGGATCTGAGGGCATCTCCAACCGGGCGACCCATCCCGCGCCCGCGCGTCCGGATGGGTCGAAACGGACAAAACCGCGGCCCAGCCCGCGGACCCATCCCTAAAACGGATGGCCGCGGCGTCCGGGACGACCCAAACCCGGCCCAAATCTTGGACGAGTTTGCGTGGCCGCGGACGCGAAAGGCTGGTCGCTCGCGTCCTCCCTTGTCCGCCCCCGGCCCGCCCGTCCGCCTCCCAAAACAGAAAACACTCCACCGTACTCCCAAAACCTAGAGATGGCCGACGAAGCGACTGCCGCCGCCACCGCCACCGACACCACCGCCACCATCGAAGAGGAGGCACCCGCGGCCGTTGCCGCTCCTGCAGGTGGAGGCGGCTCCTGAGCCGGCGGTGGCCGAGCTCCCCCGGGCCGCCGACGAAGAAGGCGAAGGCCGAGCTCACCCCGGAGCGGAGGAAGCTCGAGAGCGAGGAAGAGGGCCGACCGGCGCAGGCGCTGGACCAACGGAAGAGGGAAACCGCTGCCGAGCTGGAGCGGCGGCGGGCGGCGGAGCGGCTTCTCCAACTCCGGACGGAGGCGAAGAGCAGTCTCCTTCAAGAGCAGCAGAGCCATGCTATTTTACGGCCACCCGGCGCTCGGCCGGCACATGATCATCCCCGGCACCGGCGCGGCCTCGGTGGGGAGCTCGGCCTCCTCCGTGACCCGGCCCCTTCCTCCAAGGTCAACCGCCCCACCGACCGCCCTATTTGGGCACGAAATGGGGGCGCATGGGCGGCGGGCGTACCGATCACGGGATGGGTCACCGGAGGTGGGCGAGTCCATGACGGGGCCGTCACCTTCGTCCATTGACCTGAACCGTGCGCCGGCGAACTCCAAAGGCCCGAAGAACCTGGGAGCAGCTGCGACGTCCGGTGCACGCAACCTGTTCGACGATATGTCGGCCGCGCGCGCGCAGTCACCGTCCGCCGTGCAGGCCCCTCCGTCTTTCGCGCGAGACAATGCCGACGACCCTTCCATATCCTTCGACACGGCAGGCTCCCCAGCCACCTCCCATTGACACACAGGAGGGCACAACTGCCTGTCCCGGCAGCATAAACATTGAGGAGGAGCCGTTGTTCGGTGAGGGCCTCACACAAGCCGCAGCTGCACAAGCTCGAGGTCGCCGGGTAAGCAAACGAACCGCCAACTACACGGAGAAGGAGGACAAGGTGCTCGTCGATGGATGGTTGACCATCGGGCAAGATGCGTTGACGGGTGCCGAGCAGAAGGGGTCCGCATTCTGGCGCCGGATCTATGAATACTTCCATGAACATCGCAAATATGGACAAGAGCCATTTGAGAGCGACCGCAGCGAAGTATCGCTCCAAAAGAGGTGGGGAGCAATTCAAACGGAATGCAACAAGTTCCAGGCGGCGTATGAGCACGCGAGGCGGGTCCCCGTTAGTGGCATGGGTGTGAAGGACTTGGTATGATTCATAACCTCAACTTATTCATCCGATGTTTGCACATATGTTTATCGTTGTTGTCTCGCTTTGCTCTAGGTGTGGCGAGCTTTGGAATTCTACAAAGCCAACAATGGAGAGAAGACCTTTGCCTTCCCTCATTGTTGGAAGGAACTCCACGGCACCCCCAAGTTCCAGGAGGGGTACGAGGGCTACATGGCGACCTTGACGGGCAACAATCCCGCCAAAGATGCCACGGTCATTGACCTTGATGGTGGGCAGCCTTGCGGCAGCTCCGCTTCTCGTGCAAGTCGTCCACGCGGCCACAAGGCAACCAAAGCCGACATGAAGCGTGATGCGTCGTCCATGCTATTGTATGGCACTTTGAAGGAGATGCATGCCGACAGAGAGGTGTCCACGGACAAGAGGGATGAGAGGAGGCGCCGGGAGAAAGAAGAGGACGAGGAAGAAATTCTTTGATGTCCGAGCAGAAGAAGCTTGAGATTGAAGAGGTCAAGGCGAAGACCAAAGCTAAAGAACTTGAGCTCAAAGAGAGAGAACTTGAGCTCATAGCAATGGCAAGGGCCAAAGAGGTGGAGCTGAAGGCGAAGGAAGTTGAGCTCAAACGCCAAGCCGAGGACAACCTCATCATGAACGCCGACTTGACCAACATGAGCGAGGTAAAGAGAGCTTGGTTCGAGAAGAGACAGAAGGAGATCCTCGAGCGCCCAAATTGAGTTAGACAATCTCAATTGTAATTTTTATATTTTTCTCAAACTATGACACATTTTATTTGATTTATCATGGTACATTTGATAATATTTTATGGTATTTGATAATATTTTATGTTTACTATATATTATTTTATGTTTACGAGATATTATTATATATGAAAGTGAATCTGGTGCCAGAGGACCTATTTTCCAAAGAAATAGGCCAAATGGCCAAATGGCCAAATGGGTGGCCGCTGCGTTGGGCGCAGCACGCGACCCAAACGGACGCGCGGACGCGGGGCTCCGTCCGCGCGTCCGCTCGGGCACGCAAACGGCCCAAAACGGACGGCCCAGCGCGTCCATTTGGGTCGCCCGGTTGGAGATGCCCTGATTGCCTTCCGCTGTTATCTTGGCCGCTCTTGGATGCTTGCTCGGCTTCCTCGCTAGCTGTTCCCCTCGACTCTTACCATCTGCAGTTGAAAAATCAAATCAAATGTCCAAGCAAAGCTCGTCCATTGACAGGCCCGTGTCGCTTAACTCGGGTAGTACAGTGAGATTCTAACCTCACGAAGCGTTTCTCCTGTCCTTCCTTCCCCGTTGCTATGCAAATGCAATACTGTTTACACCCGTAAATGACAGGGACACAGGGTATATGCATGTGATCGGCCAAGCTGCTCTATTTTTGCCAAGGTTTTAAATAGCGTGATAAAAGAAATAGCGGCGTCATCCTCCAAATATATACATGCTATATCGTGCTATATTCTAAATAGCGTTTAAAAAACACCAAGTAAAGTCTAAAAATAAAGGATTTTAGTTCAGAAGTGACAAATTCATACATACATAATCACATACAAAAATAGTTCCTCCAATTTTTAGAAACCTAAAATCAATATTTCACGAGGTAACGACATTATATAAAGTATTTATTAAAAATTATTAGTATTACCGTTACCTTCAAATTCAGAAGAGGAAACATCATATTGACGTTCATCACCAGAACAAATAAAAGGAAATTTTTTAACGAGGAAAACTCAAACCCTTGTATCAATAGACTGTAAAAAATAGCGAGCTAACGCTATAATGTTTTAGCACGATATAACATGCTATTTCGTAAATAGCATCATAGCGAGCAAAATTACTAAAATTTAGCGTGGACTGTCAAAATATGCTATAGTGCGCTATTAGTGAAGAAATATCGTGCTATTTTAAACCTTGATTTTTGTGTTTTTACCCTTAACACATGACATGATCACTTGACCAATGGTGGATGACAGAGGCATCTCGGCAAAATCAACTTACAAGATGCAATTCTTTGGCCTCACCGATGCCTTTCCTTGGTTTGGAAACCTTAGACACCTCCGAAGTGCAAAGTTTTTGTTTGGTTGATCCTTCAAGACCGAGTGCCAACGACGAACACACTTGATCGAAGAGGATGGAGAAATTGTGGCATTTGCAAGTTTTGCAATCAACACCAAGAATCGGCTGCCACCATCTTATCTTCAAGTATCGGTTTCTCAATCCGAGTTTTGCCCAATCTTAAGACTTTGCTTGGTCTCCATGCATGAATTGGTTTAACGATTTGCATGGCATTCACTCCATCAAAAATCTGTGGATTGAGGTGATCCACAAGAAAGGGAATGGTCTCGCTCACAATGCTAGCCTCTCACGAAAGTTTGAAGGAAGAAAAACGTCTGTTTTTTTTTTTTTTTTTTGCAACCAATCCGTTACCCTAGCTATGCTTGTTTCAAAAATCGAATAAAATGAGGTAATGTAGTTCGTTGCCGACCCTAAGGCTTTAAGTAATCTAATAATACCATGAGAGGAAGGACAGGCCATAAGTGTTTCTTTTTTCCTTGATTTTTGGATGTTCTAAGGTTTTGCTAAAAATGCGGAGTAACCTCACGAAGCGTTTGCCGTGTCCTTCCTCCCCCGTTACTCTGAAACAATGTATTCACAATCGCAAACTAAGGTGTATATATATGTGTGATCGCCCAAGCTGCTGTATCTTTTGCATTTTCACTCATAACGACCCCGATGGGCTTCAACCTGTGGTATAGATGGAGCTGCGCACCTAAACAAAGTCATGGCTGTAAATAATCCTAGGCAGATGTGTCCCTTTATGCTTTGCAAAGGGCTAGGCGTTGTGGTGCAGAAATTGATCAGTGTTAGTCAAAGGACAGGCTTGGTTTTGCTAGTTTAAGACTCTGTGCGGGCTGTAACTTGCAAGTCGCCCTCCTTGGTGGCGCAAGTGGTGGCCTTTTGTTATTGCCGTCTTCAAGTGTTCTTTGCATGCATTCTAAAACGGAATAATACCTCTACTTGCATGTTGCGATAGGCTAAACTTGCCTGTCAAAGCGTACGGGGTGGATTAGTTTAACTGGGTTTCTGTAAGGACAGGTTGTGCTAGCTACTCCAGGTTACATCTCATTTGCTAAAGAAAAAAGAGGGTGGTAGATCGATCTGAATCATCGCATTTGTGAGCAGACATATCTTACGATTAATTTGGAGCCAAGTCTTGCTAAGTCAAGCTTACATATGTTTATTTCTAGATTCCACTACGGAGTGACGATTGCTTCGGTCCCCCCCCCCCCCCCAACCCCACACCAGCTATATGCTTATGAAAAGTCGGGGCTCCTCCACCTTTGGTACAAATACGTGGAGTGGTTCCGTGGAACATAAAAACATGGAGCGGTTGTAATTCACGTCCCACTGCCACGTCTTATCTCTCTCCCACCTCCTCTCCCGGGCACGTTTCCTAACGCTCAGTCTTCCCCAATTTGACTTCACCGCATGTCTGCTACCACCGAATAGAGGTCGCCGGTAAATGAATTGACTTACCTTCCGTCGGAGTCAAACTTGTCTGATTCATTCTCGCCGCCACGCAAATCAAGTTGTAGCTCGCCGCCATCGCCAGGAGCTTGATGTCACCACCACTACGTCCCACGCCGCCTCATCCAGGATGAAGTTGGAGCGTACGGAGGTGGGCTGCGAGTTCCTGAAGCGTTGCTGACCGAGGAGAACAGGCGGCCACAGAAGGAGGTGAAGGATCTCCGCGTGCTCAAGCTCATCTCGCAGAACCATTGCAGCCCATATCGATCGTTCTTGATTTCTTCTTTCTTGGGAAGATGATTATTGGACGGAGAACTACTAATGTGTCAAGTCTAGTAGAACAGCAACAACAGCTTGAGCTCGCCCATAAGCTAGGCGTAGGAGAATATTTAGCTGCTCCTCAGAGAAAGTTGGATATGGTGAGGTACAGTTGTAGGAAAAGTGGGGTGCAAGAGGATGGCACGACAGTTTGTTTAGTCTCTTTGCCTGATGATGACGGCAATGATGTTCGTTCGAGAGCTAGTTGAGGCAGTGTGGGACGTAGTGGCGACAACAAGCTCCTAGAGGCGGTAGAGAGATATAACTCGATTTGCGCAGCGGTGAGAACGAATCAGAAAAGTTTGACTCCGGCGGAAGGTACATCAATTCGTTTGGCGGCAGCCTCGATTCGGTGGTGGCAGACGTGAATCACGTTGTGGTGAAATCAAATCTACGGAGTCTGGGTGTTGGGAAATGTGTACGGGAGAGGAGGGGAGAGAGATAAGACATGGACAACGTTTTGATCACTTATCGGTGGTAGTGGGGAATAAATAAACAACCTTTGCACGTTTTTCTGTTCCGTAGAACCAACTCAGTATATTTGTACTAAAAGCTGGAGCACTTCGACTTTTGAGAACCGTGGAGCTGAACGGGGGAGGACACCGGAGCACACCTCCTACGGAGTACTTCTTGAGCCGAGCTGAAACGTTTGTTTTTTTATTAAGTAGCAAATTGGCTACGAGGAAGGAAATGTACATGAAGTATGCTCCCTCTTTCGAAAGTGTAGTGCATATAATTTTTTTTAAGTCAAATGTATAAAGTTTTATCAACTATGCAGAGAAAACTAGCAACATCTAGACAATCAAATCAATACTACTCCTTTTACATGATGTATAGTTTCATGTGACATACATTTGGTATTGTAGAAGTACATAAATTTCTCAATAAACGTGATCAACCTTCACAGCCTTTAACTTGTCGTTCATACATCTAGGCATGGGCAACCTAGCCTGGACGACCCAGCCTGACCCGGCCCAAAAATTCCGGGCCGGGCCGGGTCAGGCTTGTACATCAGGCCGGGTTTGGGCCTAACTTTTGAGCCAGAATGTCGGGCCGGGGCGGGCTCAAGCTTGCAGTTTTTGTTTTTTAGGAAAGGTTTGGATCGGGCTTATCGGGTCGGGCTTTTGCCCGTTGATGACTCACAAGTATAGGGGATCGCAACATTCTTCGAGGAAACTATTACCCAATTTATTGATTCGACACAAGGGGAGCCAAAGAATATATAAGCCTTGACAGTTGAGTTGTCAATTCAGCTGCACCTGGAAATAGACTAGCTCGCAGAGATTTATCAGTAGCAACAGTTTTATAGCAGTGGCAGTAATAAAGTAACAACGGAAATAAAGTAAAAACAACAGCAGTGGTGGATGCGGTAAACAGCAGGATTAAAATACTGTAGGCACACAGATGGATAACCGGGCGTTGCATGAATGAGACCACTCATATAATAGCTAACATGGGCATTTGCAGATAAAGTGATACAAGTATCCAACAATAAAATAACCATAGGCGTGTGTTCCTATTTAGTCGCGCGTGCTCGCAATGAGAAACTTGCGCGACATCTTTTGTCTAACCAGCCCGTTGCAGCGGGGCCTCGAGGCAAACTACTGGTAATTAAGGTACTCCTTTCAATAGAGTACCGAAGAAAAGCATTAACACTCCGTGAACACACGTGATCCTCACATCACAGCCATCCCCTCCGGTTGTCCCGATTATTGTCACTTCGGGGCCTCGGGTTCCGGACAATGACATGTGTATACAACTTGCAGATATGATCAAGAACAATATATAAAGCATCATCATGAAAACACAATATGTTCAGATCTGAGAGCATGGCACTCGGGCCCACAGTGACAAGCATTAAGTATAACAAGTTGCAGCAATGCATAAAATACACACAACGGATACTAGGCACTATGCCCCGAACAATTCTAATGCTATTACATGAACGAACTCATCCAATCCCGACCATCCCATTCAGCCTACAGCGAGGGAACTACTCACACATGGATCGGGGAATCATGGATGGTTGATGGAGAGGCGTCGGTGATGGCGATGATCTGCTCCAATTCCCCGTCCCGGCAGGGTGCCAGAACGGAGTTCCTGCCTCCGAAATAGGGTTTCGCGAGGCGGCGGCGCTACGGACTTTTCTCCGGAATAACTTCGAACCCCCTGGGGTTTTCTCGTGACGAGGATCTTATAGCCGAAAGGGGAGGCCGAAACGACGAAGGGGTCGGGAATACACCCCCCAGGCGCGGCCAGGCCTGGGCCGCGCCTGGGCCATGTACTCCCAGGTCCAGGCCCCCCTGCTCTTCACCTTCTGGCTTCGTGAGTTCACCGGGAAAATAAGGCATTTGGGTATATTTCGGGGATTTTTCCCTAAAGTTAATTTTCTGCACAAAAACAAGACACTAGGGCAATTCTGCTGAAAACAGCGTTAATTAGTCCGCGTTAGTTGCATTCAAAACACACAAGTTTGAGGGCAAATAATAACAAAAAGGTTCAGAAAAGTAGATACGTTTTGGACGTATCAACTCCCCCCAAGCTTGGCTTATTGCTTGTCCTCAACAAATTCAGTGACAACTGAGTGCGATAAAAGACTTTCACGAACCTATTTGTTCCATAAGATGTATATATTCTCACGGATGATCAAATACTTAGCTAATTCATAAATAAGGAGCATGTGAAACAACATAACGCAGTAATGCAAACCATGAATGGAAATAGCAATGATAAGCAACATGAAACATAAACACTTGCAAGATTGCAATAGTCATAATGAAGTAAGACAAAGTGATATCTCGCTTGCTCCTATTTGGAAGCAAAACATAAATGCACAGGGAACCTCTGAAGTCCAAAAGAAGACTAGAAGTACAGATATCGAAAGATGCAAGTATCACAAATATGCAATAAATAATCTTGTCTTGGGACAAGCACATTACACTAAGAATGATTGCCAATGCTTCTAGGAAAGTGCTTTAAAAGAGAGAATGGTGACTCAACATTGCAGTGGTTGAATGGTCCTTTGCAAAGGAAAGCAGAGATTAAACATGTGCTAGAGCTTTTCATTTGTAAAACTGAGGTAAAATTGCTTTTTGAGTGGTGGTTGCTTTTGTCAAAGAATCGGTAAAAGGGTTTTTGTCATCTTCCATACTAAACAAGTTTGAGAGCGATTCCGAAATATTTGGGCGAAGCCTCTTTTCATCTATGCTATTTATAAAACTGTGACACTCCTCCCATCCATTGCTTACACATACCATGGCTAGCCGAATCCTCGGGTGCCGACCAACAATCACAAACCATGGAGGAGTGCCACTTTCTTATAATTTCCTATTTTCTTCCCCTTTTGGAAGTTGTGGTCAAACCAGCTATTCTTCTTTTTATATCTATCATTTTTTATTGACAAGCAAGATGAAGCTCACGAGTCTTGAGGTACTTAGTAAAGCATGGAAGACGATAATAATAACTCTCACATCCTCATGAGCTAAAAACAGTGTCACAAAACGAGGATTTGTTTGAAGGTTTTAAAGGTAGCACATGCAAATTTGCTTGGAGTGGCGATGAAATACCACGTGTAGGTAGATATGGTGGACTCATTGGCATGATTTGGTTCAGTAGTTGGATGCACGAGCAGTAACTCCACTCTGTACAGGTGAAGGGTAGCAAAAGACTAGGAAGCGACAATCAAAAATGCATTGGCGTCATAATCATGCTTGCGACAAAACGTGATTAAAAACAGCATAAAAGCAATGCAAGAACTCCGAGGAAAAATAAATCATCAAGGCTTAATTGACTATTATTCAGTCATATGCATGCGTGAGCACGTGCCAAGTCGATTCAAATGAAACAGTCAGAGGAGGATACCACAATGTCAATACCGCTATATGAAAAGAGCAATGCAAGCAAACGCGAATGTAAAATGTTACCCACCAAATGTAAATTGAAACCAGTCGTGAGAGAGCAGTACTACTGAATATAATTAAGTAACATACACCCCACATGAATATACTAAGTATCTTCACATAGATGAGTATATGTACAAAAATGAAAAAAAATAGAGTTCATACCAGCCTCTCACCACAAGCAGATTGTCGTAGATCGTCATTATTGCTATACTTGTGTGGCTCGAATGATATAAAATGAAAACCATGCTCCAATATATCCTTGAGAGACCACTGAACCCTGCATCAAACTATACAAAACCAGAGAAGAACAACAAATATTTTTGATTTTCGATATTAGAGTCACCGAACAAAAGTAAAATCTTTTTGGATTTTCTCATAGCAAACCAACGATAGTAAATAAAGCAAAATAGGAACAAGAAACCAAATAAACAAATAATAAAGAGAAATATCAGAAATATTTTTGGTCTTTTTGTGTTTTAAAAAGAAACAAAGCAAAAACAAGAGAAAGAAAACTAAAATAGTCACACAAAAGCAAAGTGGCAGAAATCTGCCAAAACTTGAAAGCAGTACAGTAATGAATTTTGTCCAAAATCTTCTGGTGCTCAACTCGAAAAGTGCTCAACTAATGAAAGTTAGATAATAACCTGGGGAGCACGCACAAAAATTGGCAGCTCAAAATAACGTTCTGTCTATTTTTAGAAATGTTTCCAGTATCAGTCCAGAATCTTTTTTTTAGACAGCACTTCCCCAAATATCATCTTCCTCATATTAGAGACAACCATCGGCACACAAATTAAATAAAAAAGTAAAAGTATAGGTTACTACAGTAGTAACAACCTTACAAAACTAAAATAAGAACTTACAAAAATAAAAATAACCGAAAGAGAAACGACCAAAAGAAGTGAAACAAGTATATACAAATGACCGGCAATTGTAATATGCAATGAATGAGTGATGCCGGCGTACCTGCCCCCAAGCTTAGGATTTTAGCCTAAGTGAGGTCTAATACCAGCGATAGTTGGGATCCCAAGCACTTGAATCCCCTGTGCCTTGATACCCGGGATCATATGAAGAAGATGAAGCGTGCTGCTCATAATCATAGTCCGGTGGTGGATAGGAGAATCCCGAAGTGCTAGCGAGCTGAAAAGAGTGATCTTCGGCTTCTCCCCCATCACCTTCCGCTTGTTGGTCTTGCTCTGCTATGTACGCGTCCAGCTCGGGCTCCAAAAGTGACAAGCTTCTCCTGCCAGAAAAATCTAGAAGCGGTGCAGGCAATCTAACTGTGCGGTTAATTTGAATTACTCTCCTAGCTTTCTTCCAGAAAGATATTTCATAGAGTAAATGGTCATGCTCAGAATCGGGAGAAACAAACTGGTGCTGAATCATTGAATTAAGATCGAGTCTTCTCGAACTGAATGTCAAATCAAGCGCATGCGGTGCCACACCGTGGAAAGCAAGTAAGCGGGAGGCAATAAGATCTCCACAAATACTTCCTTTATCGCGGTTAAGAGCCAAGCGTTGGGCTATCATGGCACCCAAGTTGTAAGTTTGATCTTGCTTCACCGCAGCAGCTATAAAAGTTAAATCATGTGCGGATAACTTACTTGCGTTCTTCCTTGCCAAGATGCACTTTGTAACAAAATAGGCAAAATACCTTATGGATGGGAGTTGGATGTTCTTTATTTTAGTATTCTCGTCCTTGAAGCTCCTCCCCTGGAAAATTCCGTTGTATAAGTCCGCCAAGTGTTGGGGTTTCTCCTTGAGCTTCTCATAAGATCCCCAACAAGGCACCTTAATAGCTGCACAGAAAACACTAAGAGGCAAGCTAACATATTTGTTATATATTTTATAATGCACCATGGGGTTAGAAGAGTTGAAATTGCACTCAAAATCCTGCACCACGGACATGGTTAGCTTCAATAACTAAAAATTTTCATCACAAGCAAAGTTTTCTAACCCTGCCGTTTCAAGCAACAATTGGAAATCTGTAGAAATTCCTGCAATGCTCATGAACTCGGGACATTGATATAAAGAAGGGAAGACACTTTCTTCTCGATGAACTCTCATGACTTGTCCCACTTCTAATTCATGCTGAAAGAGTTGATAAGCATTGCCATCCATTTTTGAAATTTTCAACAAATCTCACAAAAATTATTTTAAGACAAATAAACAAGGTAGAATCACTATAACAAAAAGTAGGAAGGCTAAACATGCATCAAAACTACTTATAAGAGCATAAATCAAGCATTCAAGCTCACATAACATGTCACCTAAGATGGCAAAATACTCAAGATATACTCCACCAAACAAAATTCTACTTGAATGAGCGGAGGAGTCACATACCGGAGAGCAAATGTGCCAAATTTCAGACAGAAATCTGGGCTGAGCAAGGAGATCGAGAAATCCTGATCTCTCTGGCGAAAACACGAGTGAGAACGAACTGGTACAAGTTTTTTCGGGAGAGAGAGTGGAATGAGTGGAAGAGATGAGTGAGTGGGGCCAGGAGGGCCCCATACACATAGCAGGCGTGGCCAGGGGGTGCCCGCGCCTGGCCCATGTATGGCCGCCCTGCCCCCCCCCCCTGAGGAGCCTCAGGTCCCAATCCTCCTCATTTCATGAATAAATTTTTTTGGTAAAACTTTATGGAATTTTTCGAGAAACTTCATTTTTGACCAAATTCCAGATTTTAAAACAAAAGATTCAGCACAGGAAAAATTTAAACAACCATGAAAGACCAAACCAAATAAAACTTCCAGTAGCTCTAAAACATTCTAATATGAAAAGTAAACAGTAGTGGCACTTATGAAATCATTGTTTCATTCATCAAAATCACTTTGGTGGAAAGGTTGATCAGGTCTTGACATCAAAAATAATTTTATATGAAGTAAAATCTTGCATTTTCACAAAATAATCAAGTTACCTCAATTTGAATAGGAATATCTCCAATCATAATAATATCACACTCCTTATGAGGCTTTGACATAGGCACATGTATTTGACCAATTTGAATTGTCTCAATATTGATAATAGAATTTATGCAATATGCCCCATTAATCTTCTTCGGAAAATAGACGGTATGCTCCTTGTCATTAACATTAAAGTAACCTTGCCTTGATTGCAATCAATAACAGCCCCTACAGTATTAAGAAAAGTTCTCCCAAGAATAATAGACATATTGTCATCCTCGGGCATTTCTAGCACAACAAAGTCAGTTAAAATTAAACAATTATGAGCAACTTCAACATGAACATCCTCACATATACCAACAGGAACAGTAGTGGACTTATCAGCCATTTGCAAAGATATATCAGTAGGTATCAACTTTTCTAAATCAAGTCTTCTATAAAGAGAAAAAGGCATGACACTAACTCCGCTTCCTAAATCACATAGATCAGTCTTAACATAACTATTTTTAATAGAGCAAGGAATTGTAGGTATACCTGGATCTCCGAGCTTCTTTGGAACTTTGCCATTGAAGGAATAATTAGCAAGCATAGTAGAAATTTCCTTAGTAGGAATTTTCCTTTTGTTAGAAACAATATCCTTCATATACTTTGAATAAGGAGACAATTTAATAGCATCAGTCAAAGGAATTTGCAAGTACATAGGTTTCATCCATTCACAAAACCGGTTAAAGTGTTCCTCTTCCCTTGATTTGTGTTTCTTATCAGGGAAAGGCATTGGTTTTTGCACCCAATGTTCTATTTCTTTGCCATGTTTGTTGGCAATGAAATCTTTCTTAGTGTACTTCACATTTTTAGGTTGCTTTTCAGGTGCAACCTCAGCTTCTTCTACTTCTTCCTTATCGGAAGCCTCACTTTTCTCATTGCCGCTTTCAGTTTCGGCATCGGAAATAGATATACTATTAGGATCTACAACGGGGTCAGAAGATTCTACAGGTGTTCTATTTTCCTTCTTCTTCTTTTTCTTAGATTTAATCCTAGTATCGTCAGCGCGCTGAGAATCTTGCTCGACTCTCTTGGGGTGACCCTCAGGATATAAAGGATCCTGGGTAGTAGCACCACCTCTAGTTCTAACCTCATAAGCATGCTTCTCTTTAGAAGCATTCACTAACAAATCATTTTGCACTTTGGTGAGCTGATCTATTTGTGTTTGAACTATTTGGAAATGCTTAACAAGCATCTTCACATCATTGGAGGTTCGCTCCACAATATCATGTAAATTACTAATTGCTCTAGAATTTTCCTCTAAATGTCTCTCAACTCTCTTATTAAAGTTATCTTGCTTAATACAATAATTATCAAACTCATCTAAGCATTGGGCGGGAGTCTTACCATAAGGAATGTCTCCACTGTTGAATTGAAGAGCATGTACTTCGACAACGGTAGGAGGAGTTGGCTTACATAATTATTCAATAGGAGGGAGGTTCTTCACATCTTCGGATTTAATACCCTTCTCCTTGAGAGATTTCTTGGCTTCCTTCATCACTTCATCATTTAATTCAATCATCCCTCTTTTCTTCGGGGTTGGTGTAGACTCAGGAATATGCCAATCGTCATAATTCTTGCTTATTTTAGCCATTAATTCTTCGGCTTCAGTAGGAGTTCTTTGCCTGAAAACACAACCAGCACAACTATCCAGGTATGTCCTAGATTCATCGGTTAGTCCATTATAGAATATATCAAGTAATTCATTTTTAGCAAAAGGACAATTCATTACTCCTCTAATTAATGAGCAAAACCTTGCCCATGCGACATGCAATATTTCTTCTTTCTCCTGCACAAAGTCAGTAATATTTTGCGAAGCAGCATGTTGAGCACTAGGAGGGAAATATTTCTGAAACAAAGCTGCAACTAAATCCTTAGGACATTTAATAGACCCATGCAATAAACTATCATACAAAGCTTTCGTGGCACCTTTCAAAGTAAAAGGGAAAATCTTAGTAATAAAGTAGGTGCGTATTTTGTTATCATCAGCAAAAACATTACTCGGAGCACTGAGCTCATTCATATGCTTCATAGCACTTTCATTTTCACTACCACAAAAAGGATCATTCTCAACAATTGATATATAAGATAAATCTAGGGAGAAATCATAATCCTTATCCCTAATGTCTATGGGAGATGTGGCAAAAGTAGGATCAATAGGCGGCGTACACTTAATAGTGCGCCTTGCAAGTAGGCTTTTAGCAGCGCTTGCATTAATAGCAGTGTGACATTCATCAATTAAATCATCATCAAGCTCAATATAAGCTTCATCAAAATCGTCACTAGCATGCTCTCCGGGCTCAGGTGAACCGGAGGACGAAAACGTACTTCTCTCATTTTCGATTTGCTTAGCCCTAGCAATTGTGGTGTCTAGGAAAGGACCTAACGAACCACTTTCATCAAACACAGTAGAGGCACCATCCAAATCATCAGGAGAATTTTCAGGTTCAGCAGAAGTAGTAGCATGATCAACATAAGGTGGAGTAAGAAGCTTACTCATCACAGACGGCGAATCAAGAGCAGTAGAGGTATTTAAAGTTGTACCTCTTCTTGTAGTGGATGGAAATATAGGGACTTTTTCATCTCGAGTCTTCCCCATAATGAATAGCAGCAAACAGAATCACTTCCAAGTTGACTTATAAATAAAGCTATGCTCCCCGGCAACAGCGCTAGAAAATAGTCTTGATGACCCACAAGTATAGGGGATCACAACAGTCTTCGAGGAAAGTATTAACCAATTTATTAATTTGACACAAGGGGAGCCAAAGAATATATAAGCCTTGACAGTTGAGTTGTCAATTCAGCTGCACCTGGAAATAGACTAGCTCGCAGAGATTTATCAGTAGCAACAGTTTTATAGTAGTGGCAGTAATAAAGTAACAGCGGAAATAAAGTAAAAACAACAGTAGTGGTGGATGCGGTAAACAACAAGATTAAAATATTGTAGGCACAAGGATGGATAACCGGGCGTTGCATGAATGAGACCACTCATATAATAGCTAACATGGGCATTTGCAGATAAAGTGATACAAGTATCCAAGAAAAAAATAACCATAGGAGTGTGTTCCTATTTAGTGCGCGTGCTCGCAATGAGAAACTTGCGCAACATCTTTTGTCCAACCAGCCCGTTGCAGCGGGGCCTCGAGGGAAACTACTGGCAATTAAGGTACCTTTTAATAGAGTACCGGAGCAAAGCATTAATACTCCGTGAACACATGTGATCCTCACATCAAAGCCATCCCCTCCAATTGTCCCGATTATTGTCACTTCGGGGCCTCGGGTTCCGAACAATGACATGTGTATACAACTTGCAGATATGATCAAGAACAATATATAAAGCATCATCATGAAAACACAATATGTTCAGATCTGAGATCATGGCACTCGGGCCCAAAGTGACAAGCATTAAGTATAACAAGTTGCAACAATGCATAAAATACTCACAACGGATACTTGGCACTATGCCCCGAACAATTCTAATGCTATTACATGAACGAACTCATCCAATCCCGACCATCCCCTTCATCCTACAGCGAGGGAACTACTCACACATGGATGGGGGGAATCATGGATGGTTGATGGAGAGGCGTCGGTGATGGCGATGGCGATGATCTCCTCCAATTCCCCGTCCCGGCAGGGTGCCAGAACGGAGTTCATGCCTCCGAAATAGGGTTTCGCGAGGCGCGGCGCTACAGACTTTTCTCTGGAATAACTTCGAACCCCCTGGGGTTTTCTCGTGACGAGGATCTTATAGCCGAAAGGGGAGGCCGAAACGACGAAGGGGTCAGGAATACACCCCTAGGCGCGGCCAGGCCTAGGCCGCGCCTGGGCCATGTACTCCCAGGTCCAGACCCCCCTGCACTTCACCTTCTGGCTCCGTGAGTTCCCCGGGAAAATAAGGCGTTGGGTATATTTCTGCGATTTTTCCCGAAAGTTGATTTTCTGCACAAAAACAAGACACGAGGGCAATTCTGCTGAAAACAGCGTTAGTCCACGTTAGTTGCATTCAAAACACACAAGTTGGGGAAAAATAATAACAAAAAGGTTCGGAAAAGTAGATACGTTTTGGACGTATCACCTATTCGGGCCGGGTTTGGGCTTAATTTATAGACCCGACAGTCGGACCAGGTTGAGCTCGGGCCAAATCAATACTACTCCTTTTACAATAACACCTATCAACAGCTCCATGTTGTAGAAGTCATAAAGATGGAGCTCGGGCCCGAGCTCCAAAGATCTCACTACTCCCTTGGAAGAACGATTTGTTTCTCGTTTTTCACAAAGCCCAACATATTACAACGACACCTATCATAACCACTTTCCTATCTGGAGAAATTGGCAAATGATTGCGGATAGAAGCTCATAAAAGAAACTAGCATATTATTTAAATTTATGGACACACCCACTACATTTCATACATATCTGGATAATGGACAAACAAAGAACAAATATTCTTTAGTTTTAAAGGCACAACAAAACTCACAAAGGTCTGAACCCTGGCAGCCCTTCCTTTTCAAATTATCTCTAGTTAGATTTTTTTTTTTACCACTAACCAACAGGGATGAATTCTTAGTTTCCACAAAATCTTGTATGGAAACTTTAGAGGATATATGTACAGAGATTTAACCGAGAACTCCCCAGATTTTGTTAGCAACAATGTAACGTTGTCGGGCTCATCGGATTATCGAACAAGACTACACATATCGAACAGATTATTAATTCCACATGCACAAAGTTTCCTCACGTGGAAATATTCTATTTAATACACTCTATATCTCTAGAGAACACTTTATTCACATTTACATTTTGACTGAAAATAAGGCAATAAAGCCTAGGAAACTTACGTCACCAACAATTCTCCCAAAATCTAGTTTTTCTACCGTCACCCAAAATCCTCTTGCAGCAGCTATAGATAACATCTTTAAAAGACATAAGTCAAGACCAGAAATGAGAACCAGATAATTTATGAATGCATTGTGGAAGAGTAACTTTCTTCAGGTATTTGGCTTTAATTAAATCTTGTCAGATACCCTCTTCATTCTCTAAACACCTACAGAGTAAGCTAATGTTTTTATACTCTAAATTCGTCACACCGAAACCACCTAAGTCTTTAGATTGACACACATCAGACCATCGAACCAAGTGGTACTTCTTATGGATAACTTTTTTTTAGAGGAAGTGTTTTCATTAAAGTAAATGATGGATGGAAGATACTTTCAAACCAAAAAAAGTTTAAGAGAAGGCGACCCTCTATCACCTATGTTATTTAATATAGTGTTTGATATGTTGGCTATCCTTATTGATCGTGCAAAGGCTGATAGGCAAATTGAAGGGGTAGTCCCACATTCGGTTGATGGTGGATTATCTATTCTTCAATACACTGACGATATAATCCTCTTTATAAAATATGAGTTAGAGAAAGCAAAAAATCTGAAATTAATTTTATCATCTTTTCAGCAATTATCTGGCTTAAAAATTAATTTTCATAAGAGTGAGATGTTCTGTTTCGGCGAAGCTCAAGACGAGGCAAATCACTATGCTAAAATTTTCGGTTGTGGGATTGGTTAGTCTCCGAACATTTATTTAGGCATTCCGATACATTTTCGGAGGCTAACAATGGTGAAATGGAAACATGTCAAGGAAAGATTACATAACCGTCTCAGTAGCTGGAAAGGAAAATTACCATCTCTAGATGGAAGATTGGTTTTCATTAACTCAGTACTAACTAACATGGTACTGTATATGATATCCTTCTTCTAAATACCTTAAAGAGTCCTGCATCGGTTAGATTATTTCCGGCCTAGATTCTTATGGCATGGAGATAGCCACAGGAAAAAATATCGGCTTACTAAATGAAGTGTTGTCTGCCGACCTAAGGACCAAGGAGGGCTTGGTGTTCATGACTCTTAGGTAAATAACACCGCCCTACTGGGGAAATATTTAGCCAAGTTGCTAACTGAAGATGGGGTTTAACATACATTACTAAGGAGAAAATATGTTGGCTTAAAAGCGATCTCTCAGGTCTTTTGGAAACCTGGAGACTCTCACTTCTGGGCTGGCCTCATGGCGACAAAGCAACATTTTTCCCTTTTACCTCTTTCTCTATTAAGGATGGATCCGAGATTAGGTTCTGGGAGGACAAATGGCTAGGAAACGCCACCTTCCGGGGACAATATCCAGCTTTATATAATATTGTTCGGCACAAAGGGGAAACCTTAGCAAAGGTTATGGAGTCTTCCCCGCCATATGTGTTGTTTAGAAGGGATCTTGTCGGAGTTAGGCTTGATAATTGGAACGCACTGCTTCAACGCTTAATGTTCGTTCAATTATCACCTGGACCAGATGAATTTTGCTGGAATCTTAATGAGAATGGAAAATTATCTGTGGATTCTATGTATAGAGCGTTGATTCAACCTCCTCAGCCGATAATTAATAATAAGAAAAATTGGAAGATGAAGATATCATTGAAAATGAAGGTTTTTGCCTGGTATCTTCACCGAGGGGTTATCCTTACCAAGGACAACCTAGCTAAGGCAACTGGCAAGGTAGTAAGAAATGTGTCTTCTGTCATCATGATGAGACTATAGAACGTTCTTCCAGTGTCATTTTGCGAGGTCTATATGGTCAATGATTCAAATAGGTTTCTACCGTATATCCACCAAGGAGTGTTGCTAATATCTTCGGCAATTGGCTTAATGGGGTGGATAAGAGGTTTAAAATACTTATTAGGGTGGCAGTGCTTGCGATTATATGGTATCTTTGGCTATGTAGAAATGATGTTATTTTTAATGATAAAAAATCTTCTCTTATGCAAGTCATCTACCGGTGCAGTACTTTGCTTTGTTCATGGTCGTCTATTCAGCTTATGAAGAACCACGACATATTTATGGAGGTATCTACACGGTTGGAGGACACGGCAAGGGACTTTGGGTGGTAGCATAATCTCCGGATTAGACCACCATCATCTTATAAGTTGGTGCAGATTCTTGTTGATCCATGTACCGACCTTTTTGTATTTCGTTTTTTGAGAACTTTGGTTGCTTTGGACGGCTATGTGCATCTTAGATATGCAGAGGCTGGGTTTAATGCTTAAAAAATTTAAGTAATAAAGTGCCCTTTATCAAAAAAAAAAAGTGGTACTTCTTCGGACCCTTTTTCTTGTCATCACATCATATTTCTGAAAAATCAAACTTCTTGAGTAAACCCTTAGGGAGTCTGCAGATAGAAAGCATATGACTTGAAACATTGCGTAGGGCTGATTCTATAACTAGGACTCAGTGGCCATGAAATTTCTCTAGGAGACAAGCAGTAATGGCATACAAAAATTTAAACTTCCTTTGCCATCCAAAAGAAACCTAGTCAAACCCAACAGGTCTCACGTGTGTAAGCTTCAGGACAAAGAAAGTTATCTAGGACAACGATGCAACACAAAGCAATGTTGCGCTACGCCAATTTTCAGCTAAGCAACAATCACACGCCGGCCAATAACAAATGCAGACTATGGGCTCATTGCTTTCAGTGCCCATCGCAAACAACAGCCATAAACAGGTACCAATCCACACAGCAGAAACAAAGGTTGTCAGTGATCCCAAGGCCGGCCTGTCTGGACTGGATTTGTTTACCCTCCACTGGCGAGCATCGGCTCCTACCTAGAACTAGTTTTGTCATGTTTATTTGACCCGAGAGCGAAGCTCCGGTCAGTGAAAGCCGGCGGCACTCTCTCCGGTGCCGGCTTTGAGGGTTTTGTGTTCCCGGAGAGGGTAATATGTATTGTATTTTGGTCAAAGTTGCCTGCAAGTGTTTGATCGGAAAACTCCATTCCTGTGCACGGGCGTCCTTGGGTATTGGTACTTCGATGTCATGGCCTCATCGGAACTAGCAGTTCATCAAAGGGGAATCCCAGATTTACTGGCGATGTGTTTGGTGGGGATTGACCCGTGGGGCATAAACAACAATTACACGCAGGGTCAGTAAACCGTAGCTGCTAGTAGTATAGTTTAAAGTGCACTGGTACAGGATATAGGAATATGATCATTGCCTGTAATATCCAGTACATAATCAGGTGAAATAGTCTTTACTCGATCATGTTGATTTCGCTGTAGATGCTCTGATGGGATGGGACCTGAACCATGTCAGAGTGACACTTTCAGAATTCAGAATTGAGCGTAGGTACAAACAATCGTGGGCCAATTATTCTGCTGATTTGCACGACATGTTAGGCCTGCTCATTGCTTATGTGGGCTTACAATTCCATGTTTATTCGTTCTGGCCTGCCTGAAGATACAGATAGGAATGGTTTAGGAAACCTGGAATGGAGTATACTCCCTCCATCTTTAAATTTAAGAAAGAGATATGGACATCTATATTACCGAATTTAATGTACATTTACTTGGTATCGTAGATGTCTATAGTTTTTATTTAAATTTTGTCAAATTTAATAAAATTTGTAGAACAAAACCCCGCAAACATCTGAACACTCTTCATATCGCGAGATTGGAGTATTTCCAGGGGACTACAAATAATTTTACACCCTATATGCAATATAGGGCAAACCCCTATAATATCGAGGGCACTATTAGCCTCCTCCTACAACAGAGTAGTGATATATTCACCATGTTTGTAAAACGACGACTATATCTTGGTTTCCTTGTGCTGCATGATACATCTTATGAAGGGATTTCCAATATATTAATTTATCCCATAAAGTCACTTCTCCTTAATATTTATGGCATTAGAGATCAAGGTTACCATAATGGTTCAAATACAAAAGTAAAGCATAACATCATGCAAAAGCAATTCCTTAATATATTAAGATTTTTACATATGCTTTGTGCTTTCAATAGTTTAATATCACTCTGTGGTGTGGTGACATATTGTGGTAATATTTTTTTATTTTGCACTTGTGCAACGAATATATGTATTATATGCCATTTTTATCAAAAGATGGAAATTTTTTATTGACCATGTGGAATATTTAACTCTTAGTACTCGTTGGGGGAGTCAGATCAGAAGTGTCAAATCAATTTGGTGTCAAGCTCTGTTGAGTTAAGAGCAGATATTTATTCAAAACAAAAAGGATAGGAGTGATGCCATTATTTTAGAAATTACTCACATCTTTAAGTTTTATACTTGGTATGATTATTTGGCATGTTTTTTTTTTGCAAAATAAGTTGCAATCAATCGAGAGAAATGTACAAATCAACGTTGATGCTACGTTCAAGCCATTGATAGTTGAGGCGGTCATGTGCACGGTTGCACGCGGCCATACTGGTGCTCTCATCGCTGCTCTGAGCCAGACTACAAGCTTGATGGGATTCGTAGCATAGAAAACAAAAACTTTTCCTACCGCGAGAACGCAATCCAAGCCAAGATGCAATCTAGAAGACGGTAGCAACGAGGGGATGAACGAGACTAACCCTTGAGGATTTCCAAAGCCTACGAGATTAGATCTCGTTGTTGCAGAAGATGATCACTTGCCGCTTTCAAAAGCAAGTAGAAGATCTTGACGGTGCCACAATCGGGCAGCACCTCCGTACTCGGTCACACGTTCGGTGTTGATGAAGACGACGTCCTTCTCCCCGTTCCAGCGGGCAGCGGAAGTAGTAGATCCTCCTTGGAATCCCGGCAGCACGACGGCGTGGTGGCGGTGTCGATGGAGATCTCCGGCGGAGTTTCGCTAAGCGTATGCGGGAGAGGTGGTGGAGGAGGGGCGGCTAGGGTTTGGGAGAGGGGCGCGCCGGCCACTATAGGGGTGCGGCCAACAAGGGCTTGGTGTGGCCGGCCCCCTCCCCCTGCTCCTCATTATATAGGTGGAACCCCCAAGTGTTGAACTACAAGTCTTCGAATAAGACCCAAACCCAAAACCATCCATGTGTAGGGAAACCTACCCAAGGTGGGATTCCCACTTGAGGTGGGATTCCCACCTTTCCATGAGGGGGGGTGGCCGGCCACCTTTGGTGGAGTTCACCTGGGACTCCACTCCTTAGGGTTGGCCGGCCATGCTAGGTGGAGTCCCTCCGGGACTCTGCCTTCCATAGTGATTTCTTCCGGACTTTTCTAGAACCTTCTAGAACCTTTCATAAATGCACCGGATCATTTTCAAACTTATAAAATGACTTCCTATATATGAATCTTATTCTCCGGACCATTCCGGAACTCCTCGTGATGTCCTGGATCCCATCCGAGACTCCGAACAAAACTTCGAACTCCATTCCATATTCAATATCTACTAATACGACATCAAACCTTAAGTGTGTCACCCTACGGTTCGCGAACTATGTAGACATGGTAGAGACCTCTCTCCGACCAATAACCAATAGCGCGATCTGGAGATCCATAATGGCTCCCACATATTCAATGATGACTTAGTGATCGAATGAACCATTCACATACGATACCGATTCCCTTTGTCACGCGATATTTTACTTGTTCGAGGTTTGATCATCGGTATCTCTATACATTGTTCAACCTCGTCTCCTGACAAGTACTCTTTACTCGTACCGTGGTATGTGGTATCGTATGAACCATTCATATGCTTGCAAGCTAATTAGACGACATTCCACCGAGAGGGCCCAGAGTATATCTATCCGTCATCGGGATGGACAAATCCCACTGTTGATCCATATGCCTCCACTCATACTTTCCGGATACTTAATCCCACCTTTATAACCACCCATTTACGCAGTGGCGTTTGATGTAATCAAAGTACCTTTCCGGTATAAGTGATTTACATGATCTCATGGTCGAAAGGACTAGGTAACTATGTATCGAAAGCTTATAGCAAATAACTTAATGACGTGATCTTATGCTACGCTTAATTGGGTGTGTCCATTATATCATTCACATAATGACACCTTGTTATTAATAACATCCAATGTTCATGATCATGAAACTATGATCATCTATTAATCAACAAGCTAGTTATACAAGAGGCTTACTAGGGACTAATTGTTGTTTACATAACACACATGTATCAATGTTTCAGTTAATACAATTATAGCATGGTATATAAACATTTATCATAAACACAAAGATATATAATAACCACTTTATTATTGCCTCTTGGGCATATCTCCAACGAGTCTCCCACTTGCACTAGAGTCAATAATCTAGATTACATTGTAAGGTACCTAACACCCATGGCATTCGGTGTTGGTCATGCTTTGCCCTAGGGAGAGCTTTAGTCAACGGATCTGCTACATTCAGATCAGTGTGTACTTTGCAAATCTTTACTTCTCCATCTTCGATGTATTCGCGAATCGAATGATAACGCAGCTTGATATGCTTCAGCCTTTTGTGTGACCTTGGTTCTTGTGCATTGGCGATGGCACCCATGTTGTCACAATAGATGACTAGTGGGTCCAATGCACTAGGAACCACACCAAGCTCACTATGAACCTCTTCATCCATACCGCTTCTGATGAAGCCTCTGAAGCCGCTATGTATTCCGATTCTGTTGAAGACTTCACCACCGTGCACTGCTTCGAGCTTGACCAGCTTACTCCAGCACCATTCAATATAAACACGTACCCAGACTGAGACTTAGAGTCATCAGGATCAGTGTTCCAACTTGCATCGGTGTAACTGGTTACTACGAGCTCTTGGTCACCTCCATAACAAAGAAACATATCCTTAGTTCTTTTCAAGTACTTCAGGATATTCTTGACCGCTGTCCAGTGTTCCATTCCTGGATCACTTTGATATCTGCTAGTCAAACTAACAGCATGTGCTATATCCGATCTAGTACATAGCATGGCATACATGATAGAGCCTACTACCGAGGCATAGGGGATCTGATTCATCCTTTCTCTTTCTTCTGCCGTAGCCGGACCTTGAGTTTTACTCAAGACCTTACCTGGTAACATAGGTAAGAACCCTTTCTTACTTTCGTCCATTCTAAACTTCTTTAGAATCTTATCCAGGTATGTACTCTGTGAAAGCCCTATTAGGCGTCTTGATCTATCTCTATAAATCTTGATGCCTAAAATGTACGATGCTTCACCAAGGTCTTTCATTGAAAAACTTTTATTCAAATAACCATTTACACTGCTTAACAGTTCTATATCATTCCCAATCAATAATATGTCATGTACATATAATATCAGGAATGCTACAGAGCTCCCACTCACTTTCTTGTAAATACAGGCCTCTCCATGGCACTGTATAAACCCGAAGTCTTTGATCACCTTATCAAAACGTCGGTTCCAACTTCTGGATGCTTGCTTCAGTCCATAAATTGAACGCTGAAGCTTGCACACCTTGTCAGCATTTTTAGGATCGACAAACCTTTGGGTTGTACCATATACAACTGTTCCTCAATGTCTCCATTAAGGAACGCTGTTTTGACATCCATCTGCCAAATCTCATAATCGAAAAATGCAGCTATTGCTAACAAAATCCTCACAGATTTTAGCTTCGCTACAGGTGAGAAAATCTCATCGTAGTCAACACCTTGAGTTTGTCGGAAACCCTTTGCGACAAGTCGAGCTTTATAGACAGTAATATTACCATCAGCATCTGTTTTTCTCTTGAAGATCCATTTATTCTCGACAGCCTTGCGGCTATCAGGTAAGTCTACCAAAGTCCACACTTTGTTATCATACATGGATCCCATTTCGGATTTCATGGCTTCTTGCCATTTGTTGGAATCTGGGCACATCATTGCTTCTTCATACGTCGCAGGGTCTTCATCATTGTTGTCCACAATCATGACATTTAGACAAGGATCATACCAATCAGGAGTGGCACGTTCCCTTGTCGATCTGCGAGGTTCACTAGCTATCTCGTTTGAAATTTCATGATCATTATCATTTGCTTCCTCTGTTACCGGTGCAGGCGGCACAGGAACATTTTTCGGTACTGCGCTACTCTGATCAATGAGAGAAGATTCAGTAATCTCATCGAGTTCTACTTTTCTTCCAGTCACTTCTTTAGTGAGAAATTCTTTCTCAAGAAAGGTTCCGTTCTTAGCAACAAAGATTTTACCTTCGGATCTGTGATAGAAAGTATACTGATGAGGTCTAAGACCCCGTGTGTGGCCCGATCTCGCGGATTGA
>NC_061509.1:170970304-171117328 GCF_022539505.1 Lolium rigidum | reverse complement strand
GTCATCTTCGACACGAGCAGCTCCAACCTCCGGGTGCCCTCCTCCGAGTGCTACTCTTCGGTATGTGCCCTCATCTCGTCAAGTCTTTAACAGTTTGGTTATTATTTATGATAGCACTAATATGGGATGTATGTTTTGGGAACTTTTGCTCGCGGATCGCATACCACTTGCACAAGAGTTACAAAGCCAGCTCGGTCAAGCACGTACACGAAGAAAGGTTTGTTAATCTAACATATTGTCCATGCACATGTAGTAAATAGCTTATAGGGAAGAAAATACTGCATTAGTCTATAAATAGATATTAAAATTTATCAAAATTTAGATGTATCTAGATGTTATTTAGTGTCTAGATACATCTAGATTTACACAAACCTCATAAATCTATTTATAGACGGCGAAAGTACTAACGAGTTGATGCACCACTAAGGTATACTGTCGCGGATCTTTGGGCCGAAATATTGCTGACGTCTTATATAGTGGTACACCGCTAATAAACATGTTATTGGTGGCATACTAGCCAAATAGCACGCCACCAAATGTGGACATGTTCTCAACTGCCGGTGGTCGTGTGAGACAGTATCACACGCTGCAAATACACCACGCGCTCGTTGCATGGGGATGCGTGTCACTCTGTTATCACCTGGGCTTGGGCAATTTTGCACGCTGCTATTACTTGCTGCCTTGAAGCCCACCGAAGCGTGACCTTAACCTTGCGAGTAAGCCCACTTCGGTGCCCTATGACCCCTTGATATTTTTTTCCTTTTACCTCCGGCCCGCCGCAAAAACTCCTCCCCTCTCGTCCACATATCTCTTCTCTCCCCCCTTGGCTCATCTCTCTCCCTCGTCCCACACATCACCATGACACCACAGTGCGCAACACCACCTAGTCCCGACCACCGAAGACCCCACAAGCCAAACGCACCGCACCACTAACCCCGGACCACCTCCCTCCTCATGCCCTGCTCCTACAACAAAGGGTGGACCTAGTATCCCTCTTGCCCGGGCAGCCGCCTAGGCTTCCGGCCAGCCGGCATGCTTATTTTTCCCCTACTTTATATCTATTTGATACAAAATTAGCACACTAAGCCTATTTTGGCCAGACTTCAAAATTTTCCTGGGTCCGCTTATGCCTACGACCTACAACCTGTCTCCATGCCTGCCGCTCGAATCTGCCATCGCCGGTGAAGGAGTCCTCATCTCTAACGTCCCCGATAGCCTATTTTCCTACTGGTCATGTATGCACTATGAGATGATGATATCCTAACACATTGTCCACGTATTTTCTTCACCTAGGCATTAATCAGATGGTTTAGATTAAACTCTAGTAACCAGGAAAATGATGTTTTCCATGAATATAATATTTCATTTCCAATCTTGGCAGGAAAAAGGGTATCAATTCACTACAAAACCGGTGCAATTGCTGGTTATATTAGCCAAGACAATGTGCAAGTTGGTGGTCTAGTTGTGAAAAATCAGGTTTACGCGCTGCACCAGAAGGACACATTTATATTATGCAATGTGATGTGCATCCTATTTCAGATTATACTAATTTTATTATGCTGCCCTATTAGAATTTTATTGAAGCTTCGTTGGAACCAAGTATTACTTTCATGCTTGGAAAATTTGATGGCATTGTTGGTCTTGGGTTTAAAGAAATGTCATTCGGGGGTGCCGAACCTGTTTGGTGAGAAATGTTGCCTGACTGAATTTGTCTGTTTTTCCTATTTATTAACACTATCAACACTAGACATGACTATTTTAATTTATGTGTATTGTTTTATGTATTATATTAATATCTAAATGGTGCACTGTGGGTTCTTCTAATTTACTGGCATATCGTATCACCAAATGTGTATCATATAATAAGATTTCTTATCCCTGACATCACAAGCGAAATTATAGGTATAACATGGTTAGCCAAGGTCTGGTTGGTAGCCCCGTTTTCTCATTCTGGTTCAATCGACATGCTGGTCAAGTGAACGGAGGAGAAATAGTTTTTGGAGGAGTTGATCCTAATCATTACAAGGGAAGACATACGTATGTCCCTGTTACTAAGAAGGAATACTGGGAGGTGAAACCATTTCGTTTAGTTGAGTAATCTTGAAATTCAAGATGGAATAACTAGTTTGTGCTCATAAATTTTGCCCCACTTGCTTCAGTTTGACATGGGCGACGTCTTGATTGGAGGAAACTCCACAGGTACTAACATGTCATTTTGTCATGATAAATCATACACATTATATGCTCGTATATAAATACAAAATGTTTTTAATCATTTTCTTATACCCCTATTTCTATTAGGATTATGTAAATCTGGTTGTGCAGCAATAGTAGACTCGGGAACTTCATTTCTTACTGGCCCCACGGTATGTGTTTGAGATCTATTCATGTTTATTCCCATAAGTAAGGAAAGGGGCTTTAGTTAATGCATCTAACCTTTATTTATCGATAAAACCTCACAATCAACATTTCTAGTAACCTAAACGAGACATTCCTTCGCTATTTAGGCCATAACCCATATGCTTTTGCCTTGAATTTTACCTTTTAGTGGAGGAAATGTCCATTGTGAAGATAAAATGTATGGTTAGATGCATTGTAGATGTTTCTTTTGATTGAATTATGGTAGTTACAGTAGAAGGAAAAGCTCAATAGAAAACTTTAAATATAATTTTTGCAATTACCATCTCCTTAGAAGGAGAACTAGTAATATTTCATAATGTGAAGATGATCAAAATAAAACCTAATAGACCAGCATGACATGTTTTGAAGCATATTAGGTATAACATCTTTGTCGACAGCTCATAGAGTCATCTCCGGTGGGTTCATTTTCCATTCTTTTCCTTTAGTCTCTATGTGTTTGCTGAATCAGTACTGAAATATATACAGGCGATAATTACTGAAATAAATTGGAGAATTGGTATACCTAGGAGAATGAGCAAAGCGTGCAAGAACGTTGTTTCAAAGTTTGGGCGGCAGATCCTGGATTTGCTGCTAAAGCGGGTTTGCTCATTTCCAAAAGTTGCTTTCTAGCTTGATCAGTGATGCATAACGCTTGTAAAATCTTCTTTTCCGGGACTATGATGCAGATATTGCCAAGAAGGATATGTGACATACTTCGTTTATGTTTCTTTGTTGGACCTCATGGTGTAAGGTAAGAGTTGAGTCTCGCTTGTACCTTTTGTAGTTATGGATGTTCTGCACAATATATATGCTGTGAAATATGCATTAAAACATGAAACATAGATATTGTTCAAGTAAGAGGATAATTAGTGTGTGGGCAATTATAGTGTATATAATATGTATTCATTAATACATATGATATAATTCATTAATACATATGATTTATATGTCAGAATATTGCTCGCGCATTCTGTTTACAACAAAATACCTTCATTTGTTATGTCTCTTATTTACAACCGCATACAGGGCGACGTATACAGACATACATCGGCAGAGCCATGACAACAATCTTGTGTAGTCATTTCCAAGGCGTGTAGTTAAATATATTTATTTATACCTGAGGATAATTTATGCATTAGTGTTAATTGCCATATTTCGTAGTACCAACAAAAAAAGATCATTTATGCACTAGTGTTAATTGCCATATTTCTCAACGTACCGAAATTCTTTCATTTGCTTGGAATAATTTTCCCTAGCCGGCACTGAAAGAATTTAGAATTCAATAGATGAAGAGTAGAAGTGCATGCAGAAGTAGGTTTGGTCTCCTTTTGACCATTCACATTGTTTTCCTCATGTCCCGATGGTTGACATTTTTACGTTCCTTCCTATATACATAGTGACGACAACGCTGCTATTCAAAGTTTAGAAGATGAAGTTAGGACATCAAATGGTTTTATTGTGTGCAAAGCTTGTGAATGGATTGTTCAATGGGTGGTGAAGCAAGTTGCAGATAATCAGACTGAGGATTCTATATTGCATACCATTAACGAGGCATGTTTCCTACCTTGTAATACCATTGAAAGAATCACACTGTAACACAGTTGAACCAAAAACAAAATCTAACTTATTCAACTTTGCAGATGTGTGACCATATTCCTATCCCTGCGGGAGAATCATTCGTGGATTGTGGAGAACTTAAATTGATGCCTGACGTTGCCTTCTCCATCGGGACCAAACAGTTTGTGCTCAAACCCGAACAAGTATTGCTTCTTGTCCTTGGTTATTACCTCTCGTATTTTATGCGTGTCCAGATTATCTATCAGTTTTAGCAAGTATCATTTTTTTATTAAGATTCCATATGTTGTTCCCGCGGATTTTTTGAAGATTCGGTCCTTACTATATCAGTTATCAATTATAAAATCTAACGTGCATATAAAATTGAAGAGCCACACAAGATTTATTACCGGTTAGTGCTGATTTAGTTTGACTTGTGATTTCTGTTGTCCAGTACATAGTGAAGATTGGTGAGGGTGATGATACCCGGTGCATGAGTGGATTCTCAGCTATGGATGCTCCTCCTTCCGGTGGCCCTCTCTGGTAAAGTTATACACGTGTTATGATCTCACAGCTTTCTTGGAATCAATATAAAAGTTGTTTGTGATACCTCTTCTCCGGAAAAAAAATACAATGTTTGTTAGTTTCAAAGTTTTAGGAATTATTAGGCGTTAAAAAGAAAAGAAAAAAGAGAAAGATGTTTGCATCTTCAAAACTGAAAGCAAACGCTCCATGAACTTGCTGTCCTCGGTTCTTACAATGAGAAATTCGTGTCGCAGGATCTTGGGTGATATATTCATGGAAGCCTACCACACGGTCTTTGACTATGGAAATATGAAGATTGGGTTCGCCGAGACAGCATAGGTGTTGTTCATGAGCTCTTCCTGCCGGTCTGATGTCCGATCGGCAAAAAAGCATGAATGTGCATATTTGCGTGCTACTAATAATGCCAGTGTGGTCCAAGATAATAAACCTGTACATTATCATATGTCCAAGGCACTGCTGCAATGCAAGCAGACTTTCATCATAAACTTTGCCACATGATAGCTATCTCTTGATTCTGAATCATATCATCTCGAGGAGAGCTTAACTCACACATGTAAAACACACACGCACATTCTTACTCTGTGATGGCGTGTTGATGATCACTTTAACGAATTGGCTAGTTGCCGCCATTGCTGCCCGCTACTCGGGCCAATGGCTTGCCAAGCAGCTTGAGCTTCCAGCTCTGCGACGTGACGATGACGGTGGTGGACGGCGGCGCCTCGGCAAAGATGACGTCGTTGCCGTTCCCGTAGGATTCCATGCCGTCGGCCATGAGCTGCCAAAAGAGCCCCGCCCACGGCCAGCCCGCCCGTCCGCGTCGACTGGTAGATCTTGGCGTACACCGTGCCGAACTAGGCGTCCCGCTGCGCACTGGTGAACCCAGAGTCTATGCATGCGACTTGCCGAACTCGTGGATCAGCTGCGGCTTCCGCAGCGTGCACATCAACGTAACTCGGTCCAGGTATACTCGCTCCTCGTGTCTTCCGCCTGGGTGCGCTGTTCCGCAGACACGAAGGAATGGCCCGGCGTCAAAAGAAGGACGTTGTTATGTTAAGCATGTATCATCTAATTGAACCACACCTAATCGATCGATCAATCAGCCCCGCGTTCCAGTAGCAGGTCAACCATTTTGTTTAACCACTCGATTGTTTTCCTGAGTCACGACACTCGTCCTCCATCTACATGCACGTGCACATACGAAAGATCGATCGATCCTTCTATTGTTCTCTCTTCAACTTAATTAGCTACTGCTGGTGAATATCAGGTCCGAACGAGTTTATTCACCAAGGAGCACGTTACTAACTACTAGTATTACGGGAAATCAATCCCGCGCCAGCTTGGTCATCGGCTCGTCGCACACTTACGTCTCCATGCCACGAGCAAATTAAGGAAGGAGCTGGATCTTCTTCTTATCTCTCTCTTCACGTACACGCGTCTTCGCTTTAGTTTCTGAGCGAACTCGTTCCAAAAAATACAATGGTGTAGCTAAATAATCAATCAAACCATCATTTCGGCACCACTAGAGACGAAGCAATTAGTGCTACTAATGGTTTTACCGGGCTTCAACTGAATGCCTGACATATTCACACATTTCGGTCAAAATTTATATTCCGAAAAACAAAGGAACAACCAAAATTGCATGGCCGAGATTCACCGATTTCGGCCAATTCTTGGACATAATAATGGAACAACCAAAACTTTAATTCCGGAACGAAATTTGGATTTCCGGCTCAAAGTACTTTGACTTCATCTTCGCCGTAAAAAAGTGCCCGCAGACGCCTTTGTGGACCGTGATTTTTGACATCGGCGAACCTAGTAATGACTCGGCCGCCAAACTCGCCGCACGTCTCGGGGTTGTACCTCGCGATGATCATGTAGATCGCCGCCTCCACCCCCAGCGGGATCGGCGCCACTGTTGACTTTGGTGGTGTCCACCGCCGCCGATGACCCTTTGTGGCCACATCCACGTCCATCTCTCCTCCATGCCAAACATATGCCGCGGGAGGACCGGTTACAAAACACATGGCAGCTAGCAGCAATCAAACACAAACGAATGGATTTGATCCGGCTACCAACTAGTACGCAACAACGGCGATGACGGAACTCGATCGTCGCCGGTGATGGGTTGGATGTCCCAATGCCGGTGGTGGCAAGATTAACAAGAGGTGCAATAATAGTTGTAGTAGATGGAGGGAATGACCGGAGTGCAACAATCGTGTATGTCTCTAGGTACGGATTCGTGCCTTAGCTTTAAGCCGGTTGACCCTTACCTTGGTCTACACTTAGCTTATCGTCATGCCGTATTCCAGCGTAGCCCGGTTATGTGGCATATTAATCTTATGCCAGCTAATTACACCCAATCTTAACCTACTAGGGGTTATCCCCTCCGACAGGCTAATATCCTTTCTATGATGGGTCGTGGGCACGCCGTGTTATATACTAAACTGGTAAACTAGGCCGAATATAATCCAGTCGTGAAGATATAAATGTTTCATCTCATGAAGGGCCGTGCCATATTTTTAACTGGGCCGAACTAGAAATCCAGCCCAGCTATAAGCAGGCCTCGTGTTGCGGGCTTCGAACGGGCCTATTTTTAACTCAGCCGAACTAGAAATCCGGCCCAGCTATAAGCAGGCCTCGCGTTGCGGGCTTCAAACACGTGGCTATTTCTTATTCGCCCACCTGGTGGAAAGTGCAATCACTAGTAGAAAAAGGGGCTTCCGTCCAGGACTTTAGTACCGGTTTCCTTACGAACCGGTACTAAAGGGTGCATTAGTACCGGTTGCACTGCCCAGGCCTTTAGTACCGGTTTTTGTGTCACGAACCGGTACTAAAGGGTTAGCGTCAGCCGAAAAACCTTTAGTACCGGTTCGCCTTTTTTTTGCTTTGTAAAATACAAATGAAAATGATACAAAATTCAAAAAATAAAATGTTTTCAGATTCTTATATGTTATGCAACCTAGTATTCGGTGAAATTAAGAAATTCGAATTTTGACTTTTTTGCAAAAAAAGTTTGAAAAATGGTAAAACCGCATTAATTTTTGCATACGACGTCGGAAAAAAGCGTATAATATATCAAAATCATCTTGGGCGAAAGTTCTCTCTTCAACTTAATTAGCTATTACAACATCAGGTCCTAACGAGTTTATTCACCAAGGAGCACGTTACTAACTACTAGTATTACGAGAAATCAATCCCGCGCCAGCTTGGTCGTCGGTTCGTCGCACACTTACGTATCCACCCCACGAGCAAACTAAGGGAGGAGCTGGATCTTCTTCTTATCTCTCTCTCTTCTTCACGTACACGCGTCTTCACTTTAGTTTCTGAGCGAACTCGTTCCAGAAATACAATCGATGAGCTAAATAATCAATCAAACCATCATTTCGGCACCACTAGAGACGAAGAAATTAGTGCTACATATGCTTTTACCGGGCTTCAACTGAATGCCCGACATATTCACACATTTCGGACAAAATTTATATTTCGAAAAACAAAGGAACAACCAAAATTGCATGGCCGAGATTCACCGGTTTCGGCCAATTCTTGGACATAATAATGGAACAACCAAAACTTTAATTCCGGAACGAAATTTGGATTTCCGGCTCAAAGTACTTTGACTTCACCTTCGCCGTAAAAAAAGTGCCCGCAGACGCCTTCGTGGACCGTGATTTTTGACATCGGCGAACCTAGTAATGACTCGGCCGCCAAACTCGCCGCACGTCTCGGGGTTGTACCTCGCGATGATCATGTCGATCGCCGCCTCCAGCCTCCGACGGGATCGGCGCCACTGTTGACTTTGGTGGTGTCCACCGCCGCCGATGACCCTTTGTGGCCCACATACGCGTCCATCTCTCCTCCATGCCAAACATATGCCGCGGGAGGACCGGTTACAAAACACATGGCAGCTAGCAGCAATCAAACACAAACAAATGGATTTGATCCGGCTACCAACTAGTACGCAACAACGGCGATGACGGAACTCGATCGTGGCCGGTGATGGGTTGGATGTCCCGATGCCGGCGGTGGCAAGATTAACAAGAGGTACAATAATAGTTGTAGTAGATGGAGGGAATGACCGGAGTGCAACAATCGTGTATGTCTCTAGGTACGGATTCGTGCCTTAGCTTTAAGCCGGTTGACCCTTACCTTGGTCTACACTTAGCTTATCGTCATGCCGTATTCCAGCGTTGTCGAGGGTACTCCTCGGCAATGCCCTCCGATTGGAGCTTAGGGTTGATGGAATCATGTAAGCTGATACGAGACATCGGTTCACAGACAAGCGGGGAGAGCGATTTACCCAGGTTCGGGACCCTCGATGAGGTAAAACCCTTACGTCCTGCCTGTCTGATCTTGATTATGAGAATACTGGGTTACAATGGGGTACCGAAGGGTTCGGCTGAGATCTCGTCGAGAGGCTAAGTTCCGCGGCGACCTAGCTCTAGACTTTTGGTGACTAAGATTGCTAAGATTGATCGTGTCCCTCGGCAGCCCCTCTCCTGGCCTTTATATAGGAGGCCAGGTCCCAACAGGTCTAACCGAGTACGACTAGGTTTACAGTAGTCCTAGCTCTAAACTTTCCTTCTTCGGCTCCTTCCTTGCCTTGCCCGCCAAGGAATCTTCTGCTGCGCCATCCAAGTGGCCGCCAAGCTATCGAGTACCTTCATAGGCCTCCAGTTAGATCGTATAGGATAGGGCAGTGTTGGTTACCCGAAGGGTAATGCCCACGTCAGTAGCCCCCGAGTATCTAGCCAAAGATAGTTCGGGTAGAGACTAAAGCATGCCTCCACCTAATGTTCTTCTCCCTGATTGCTCTTGCCCATCTTGTATCAGCGTCATCTTCTTCTATCGGGTGCGCGGCCAGCGCTCCCGATGGGAGTAGCCCCCCGAGTCTAGGTACGGATGATGGAAATCCGTGCGTAGACTCAAGTTGTACCACTCGAACGTTTTGATCTGCCGAAGTTTTTCTATAGATCTTCATGGGCCATCCGATATATTTACACTACGGCTTGTAATCTTCGATAAGTTTTCCGCACGTGAGGGATAATGAATAACGTGCCCAACTTTTGCTGGTTAACTGCCGATGGCAAAATAACGTTACCCTACACAGAATCAAGTCCCCGGGCATGATCCGGGAGTGCAAAAAAGTTCTATCGGGTGCGCGTCCAGCGCTCCCGATGGGAGTAGCCCCCGAGTCTGGACACGGGCGCTTGCAACCGGATGCAGACTCGAGCTGAGCATTCCATCCTTTTTCTCAAACGTTTCTTCACACGAATATCTTCGAGTCCTCATTTTATCGGGTGCGTGTCCAGCGCTCCCGGTGGGAGTAGCCCCCGAGTCTAGGTGCGGATGCTCGCGATCCGTACTTAGATTCAAGTTCACCATCCGATACCTTTTAGATTTCTTCGAATGCTTCGAGCGTTTCTCACGACGTCACTGATGACGTTATTGACACTTTGATTTTTACTGACACGATGCGACCCGCTGGGCCCATCCTAGCTCTGCATGGCTCTGTTTTTAAGTAATATCCGCTTTTCTCGTACGGTTACCAAGGCGCCTCCTCGATTTCCATGATCAACGATGGAGAAAGGATCCTCTTAATGAACTGGCAGCAACGACACGTGCCCACGCAATCCTCAAGTTCTCCCCTACTTAAAATCTCTCAGGATAAAATCCTTAGCATTCTCTCATATTCGTTGCAACATCCTCCTGTTCTTATTCTACCTTTCTCTTTCACAACTGTTGCGCCGCCACCACCGTTTTTAGATCTTCTCCAGATCTCTCGATGGTGAAGAAGAGGAACCTTGCTTCCGCCACCAGTTCTGCGAGTGGTGGCACCGCCGCCAAGGCCTCCTCGAATCTTGCGAAGAGGAGCGCTCCAGATGCTCCTCCCCACCTCTGGCGCCGCCAACACCGCCAAGCTCGGTAGCTGCAGCCAAACCCGGAGATTGGCTAGCGTCCTCCATCACGAAGCGTGATGAAAAGAGGGCCCGAAGCCTCGGTCTAGTCTCCTCCGACGAGGGGAATGTGATTCTCCCAGGTGCGATCTCTCGACCCTATCCTCCCGCTGGTTTTACCGTGATGTTCTTGTCGTTCTTGTATCGGGGTCTCTCACTTCCTGCTCACGAGTTCCTTCATCGCCTTCTACGGACTTACGAAATCCAACTGTGGCAACTTACCCCCAACTCAATCCTTCACGTTGCTGTGTTCATCACCTTTTCGAGGCGTTCTTGGGCATCGAACCTCACTTTGGGTTGTGGAAGAAAATCTTCTTCGTAAAGAGATACAGCAGTAGCAATGGACCCTTCGTCATTGGGGGAGTGGGGTTTGTTTTACGTTCAGAAGTCAACTATTTCAGTTTCCCAATGAAAGAATCTGTGCAAGGATGGAGACTGAAATGGTTTTATGTTAAGGATTCCTCAACAACCGAGTCCCAGCTTCCTTGCTTTGCCGACGTCCTTGAAGCCAAGCCTAAGCATTCTTGGAAAAACATCCTCTCTCCCGATGAAAGGACATGAGCCGATGAGTTATTTGCCAAATTCCTTCGGATCAAAGAAGCCGATGGTCAAACCATGATCGGCACAGAGGTGGCCGCGGTGTTCTTGAAACGTCGAGTCCAGCCAGTCATGGCCAGGGTTCGTCCAAACGTGGTTGTATTAAGGTCCGAGGGATGAAACCAGGATAAACATCGCTGAACTATCGGAAAAGGAGCTGCTTGATGAAGTTCGTCGCCTCACTCTCTTTAGTCAGGAAGACTCGATCCCATTGATGTCTTCTTATTCTCCTCTTGATGCCGATCATCCGCTGATAGAGGTAAATTTTCCTTCTCATACTCTTATTACCTTGTTCCGCTTTGTCGACACAACTACTATTGTTCTTATTTGCTATCTTCTTCGACAGATCCCCATAGGTTCTGAAAACTTGCATTATTTACCAAACGATACTTCCGAGGGAAGAGGTTCCTCAGCCCCTGTTGATTTTCACACTGCCGAGTACATGAGCTGAAAGAGCGAACTCGATGACCCGATAGACTCTGAGGCTATCTACACCGATCTTCCTCCCCCAGCCAATGATACTTGCGACACAGCGAGATCAGTGCGTGATGACGACGCTGATCATGATGCCTTTGTTAATGCAGCTGTGGAGGAGGCCATAGCTTCACCCGCGAAGAGATCAACCGATGGCTTTGCCGACGAGGATGATCTCTTTGATCTGTAAGCGCCTTTTTCCTAGAATCCGTATTTTTCCTTTATCATTCGCATTTCTTTTCATAATTCCTGCCAACCATTCCCTTTCATAGTGACGAAGGTCTCATCGAGCCTCCGTCTAAGAAGGCCAAATCTGGCGCCATTCTGCCGGATGTCGCAACTTCTGAAGCTTCGTCTCCTACTGCTGCCCCCGCGGCCCAGGTATCGACTGCTTCCTCCCTTTTTAGGGGGAAGGATATTCCTTCGGCTGCTGCCGCCACGACCCCTCCTTCGGGAAAACCTGTAAGTCTTTCTTGATCGCAACGCGAATTTCCCTGAATGTGCCTTGATTAATGATTATTCGTCGAACACCTGTTTTTCTCTTTTCCTTAAGGATTTACGGGGCATTATATCTTCTTTGGAGGCATTCGCCTCCCAATTTACTTCCCTGGAAGCAGACAAGGTTCGGCTGCAGAAGGAAGTTAAATCTTCTTCCTCGAAGTTGGAAAGCGCCATTAAAAAAGCCGCCACAGCTGGCCAAGAGGTCGACTCCCTGAAGGAGGAACTCAGCAGGCTGAAGGAGAAGCTGAAGGAAGAGGAACGTCTAGGCTGGTCGCCGAAGCTCGGGCGACTGAAAAAGAGGAACTTCTTTGCCAGTCTTCATTGGCTTTGCTTGGTAATTCTTTTTATGCTTCCCTGTCGATTGTCACTTCGCAAATTTGATCCTTTGATAGTAACCTTTCCCATTTTATTCCCTTGCAGAGGCCGCTGGCATCCCTGCCGATGCCTTGGATAAAGTTCCAAACAACTCTCCGGCAAACAATGTGTCAATGACTCTTGCCGTACACCAGCTTACATGGGAGCTCCTTGATAAGGGCAAAGGTGCCATGGCGCGAATGCACTCGATGATCTTCCCCAAGATCAGTCAAGACAAGACTCTGGGGCAGCTGATCGACGCCTTCGCAGTCGACACCAAGGGGGTTATCGAGGTATTCAAACGTACTTCGCGTACCTATGGTGCCCTCTTAGCCTTCCAACTTATGATGGGTCATGGCTTCAAGGCCGATATCGAGGAGATGTCTAGGGAGCTGCCGAAAGATCAAGATGGGCAGTTCATTGATTTAAGCACCTTCAAAACGTCAGCTCTTGTGTGTGCACGTCAGCTCCTTGAGCTGGTTTCATCAAGGAAAACATCGGCTGTCCCAAGTTTATCGACCCAGACTCAAGCCCCTTGATTTTTGTAACAAACTTCTTTTTGAATTGATGTGAAACAATGTTCTGTCGCAAAACTTGTGATTGTAATAAATTCCGTGCTAGCAATGTTGCTAGTGCACCCTTGTTATGACATTTATACTTGCATTCTCCCGATGGGAGTTACTTCTGATGCTGAAGCGATGCGATCCGTCATGCCTTTGACGCTGTTTTTTGCAGGTTTTCCCAGTGCCTGCGTTTGTCGATGATTCTTCGGGTGCTCTTTCTGAAGGTGATCGAATCCAGCGTATGAAGGATCGGATCACGCAGATGGAAAAGGATCTGCGCAATACCTATGCCTTGGCTGCCATTATCAAGAAGAAGGGCGAGATTGCAGCCGACGTAGAGCGCTATGCTCTTACTGAACTGCATAAGGCCACTGAAAGTTTGAACTGTAAGTTCCCTGGTCCTTGTGCTCATTATTCTTTGTCCAAAAACGCATTGCCTGATCTTCCGTCGATTCCTTTTCTAGTCATAGCCCTGAACTGTGCTGAAGAGAACAAGCGGATTCACGAGCGTGTGAACGCATTGACTCAGCTGTCATCAGCCGAGGAAATTTTCTGGAGGGAGCACTCGAAAGCTTCGGCTGTCGCACAATTCCAAGATCGGGTCCAGCAGGTCCACCATTTCTTCGACAAGTGCTATAAAGCCCTAAGGGTAATTTGGAGGATGATGTTCCCCTTGAACGCGGTCCCTCCTACGCTGTTGACTCTGATGTCTGAATTTGGGAATACCAAGAAAATTCGAGACTTGGTGCGAGCTCAGGTTTTTGCAGGAGCCAGATTTACACTTGCCCTCGTCCTTGCACGTTATCCTTCGGCAAATCTGCTGAGTATCGCCAACGCGGTTGGTGATTTGGAGACGTTGTACCCGAAGGTAGTGTTGCCCGCCAATATAATTGTCGACAAGCTTGAAAAGGATTCGAAGATACCTGAAGAAAAAGAAACTCCGCAAGAGTAATTCAGGGTTAAGTTCTTATTGTAAATAGGTAATTTGGCTACTTCATCCAAGCGTTTGGATTGTGTAGTTGAAACTTTCTGTTCGGTAGATACATGTATATGTACTTTTACCGTGTCAATGCCGTTGGCAAATTTTGGAGGAGCAAATCTTAATTGCCCGTTTTAAACGTATGTGTATTCGTTGGTCAACAAATTGTTTGAGTGATCAGCTCGTGTTGCAGGTCTTGCTAAACCCGTTGTGTGTGCAACTTTGCTTTCAAGCGATGTATGTTCTGACAGCAGCTCCCGAATATATCGGGAGCATTAACTCTGCCGATGAGCCCGTTGTTCTTTGATATTTCCATAAGTAAAATATCAAACGTGTGTTGTTTTATATGTATTTCCAAACTCTTGCTATTTACGGCGCTCGTAGAGGCATCTATAGTAGAGGGAAAGGTTAGCACCCTTGTTTATTTTGCATCCTTTAGCACTCGTAGAGGCTTTTTCGGAGCACGATCTTTTGCCGCGTACTACGTTGCCCCGTCGTTCGCCAAGGGGCGTAAGCAAGGTTTACGATGATGCGGATTAGATGCTCCGAATTACTGCAATGCTTATCAAGGAATCAAAACTTAAGTTCTTATTAATAAAGTAAGCACGGGACTAAAGGGCGAAAAAAGGGGGGCCCTGTTGAAAATAAAGGAAAAACTGAACGATGTTCATCTACTTTAAGCAAGGAAAGGGTTCTTCTTATCTTCCGGCTTGTCCACCACGTCAGCGGTTTTCGAAGCGTTGTTGATTTCACTAGGGGTCTCGACGGCGATTGCCAGTGTCTTGCTTTCTCCTATGACTGCTGTGCCATCAGGTGCCGAAGCTTTTACTGCCGAAACTTCTGGGGCAAGGTCGGCTGGCTTCTTCTTCGTTTCCCTAACGTGTTTTTCTTCCTTATTATCGTGTGGCGATGGCTTGGAACGGAGATCGGTGACTTCCTGTTTGAACCCGAACTTTGCAGCAATCCTCTGAAAATCGCGATCACAATTGTCTGAGCGTGAAAAACTTCCATAGACTGTGATGTTTGTCCCGTTGCTCCCAGGCATTTTCAGCTTGAGGTATGCGTAGCGCGGTACAGCCATGAACTTGGCATAAGCTGGTCTTCCGAGTATAGCGTGGTACTGTGATTCCCAGTTCACGACTTCAAACTCGATCTTTTCCCTCCTGAAGTTGTCGGGTTTGCCGAAGACGACGTTCAGGTAAACTTTGCCAAGAGAGTACGCCGGCGAAGTAGGGAGAATCCCGTGGAAACAGGTGTCAGAATCCTCTAGCATTTTCATGGTGATCCCCATACTTTTGATTGTGTCGACGAATATCAGGTTTAGTCCGCTTCCGCCATCCATGAAGACTTTACTCATCTTGAACCCCCTATTTGCGCCTCGACTACTAAGGCAGCGTGTCCTGGTTTTGGTATGGTCATCGGGTGATCTGCTCGGCTGAACGTAATGTTCTGAGACGACCACTCGACATACTCAGGGATGTTTGCCATGATACTTTCTGCCAGATTGATTTCTCGGGTGAGCTTCTTCATTTCTCTTCTTGAGACACCCGTTCTGTGGATCATGCTCATCTGCCCACGTGGTGGTGGAAACGCCTCATTGGGTTGATGAGGCTGCGCCTGCTGGACCTGGTGCTGCGGTGGGGGTGGTGGTGGTGGTGGCTGCGGCTGCTGTTGGATGAGTTCCTGCATTTCAATGAACTGCCTACAATCTCTGAGCAGGTGGCTTGACTTCGTTTTGTTGTCCTTAGAGTCGATGTACGAGTGCAGGTAGCAAGGAGCGTTTATCTGTTCGGCGAAGGGTAACTTGGGAGTCCTCTGTGGTCGTGGTTTGTAGTTACCACGGTTTCCAGAGTTGTTCCGATTGCCGTCCTGCCGATCGTCTCGTTTGTCGTCATACCGATCGTCCTGCCGATCAGAGTGTCCTGCGGCTACCAGGTTACTATCGTCGTAACTGCGGTTTTTTCCTTTTCTTATGGCGATCCCTTCGTCCACCCGAGTCGTGCTTCGGCTGGTCGTCGTCTTCGTCGTCACTACGCTGTCGTGGCTTTCGTACATTGTCCTCGCCATCAGCCCAGCTGTTGGCGATTTCCATTAACTTGGTTATGGTTTTTGGTTTTTTGCGCCCGAGTTCCTCTATGTAGCTTTCACGTCGGATGCCATCGCTGAAGGCATCGATTGCTCTGTCGACAGAGACATCTTCGGCAGCGTTCAAGAGCTTGGTGAATCTCCCGATGTATGCACGCATCGATTCCTTCTGCTTTTGCTGGCAATGCCGTAATTCCTCAATCCCGACGGGCCTTTTGTATGTTGCTTGGAAATCGGCAACGAAGGCGTCTACTAGGTCGTCCCATGATTTGATGAAACCCTTCGGCAGGCCTCTTAACCAAGCTCGTGTTGAATCCTTCAGGTAAAGCTGCAAGCATTGCATTGCTGCTATCTGATTTCCTTTGTGTAGTATCACAGTCTGCAAATAGTCGTCTATCCAGGACCTCGGCTCCTGCTGTCCATCGCATTTGGCGGCGTCAGTAGGGGTAGGTTTGAACTTTATGGGTGGCATCGCCTTGCGGATTTTGTAGCTTAAACAATCGGCCCCCCTTAGCTCGCCGTCGTTTTCCTGGCTCTATCCGAAGAATCACTGTCATACTCCTCCCTAGCGGCGCGTCTTCGCCTTGCTTTGTCGATTCTGCTCTGGGTGATTTCATCTCGAGCGTCTCTCGTATGAGCTCTGGCCTGTAACGTGGTCTTTTCCTTCCGCGGGACCAGGTTGTCTCCCAATATTGCGAGACTTTCTAGGGCGCCTCGGTGAGCTTGGGCCATAGAACCTTCAGGGCGCTGATTGATGAGGTATGCTGCGAGATTGGCGGTCGCTCCTGCAACGGTTTTTGGCCGTGGCATGCCCGCGGTGTCCGTGGTCATAAAGGACTTGGTCAGATTCGACGTTATTTCTTTGGCGTCATCCTCCGAGAGTCTGGATAACCTTGATCGGTGCTTGTCTGCCCCTTGAGTGCTTCGAGAGGCGCTTCCTCGCGAGCCTCTCCGTCGTTCACTGGATTGGTCTGCAGCAGATAGGCGTCTCTCGAGGGTGGTTTGATCTTTCGATAGGCGCTCCCGGTTTTTCTCCAATATAGAGCGATAAGCGTTGAGGGTTCCAACCGAGGTTCCTGCGGGGAGCGGTGTGTTGTTAAGCACGGCTGCCTTGGCTGCTGCCCACTCCTCCTCTGCAATGGTGTAATCGATGTTGTTGTTACTGGCACTGTTTCCAAAACTTGTTCGTCTGCTGGAGCGGGGGGTGTGATCTCCGTCTCCCCTGTTCCTTGTGTTTCCCGTGTTATTGGCGACATAAACCTGGTGATGTGCCGTTCTCCGGGTGATACCTTGGACGATGCTGTCGACACTGTCCTCTCCCGATGAGTACTGGGCATTGCAGATGAATGGTGTGTCGCTTGATCCTAGCCCGTGCCTGGTATCCCATTTAGCAGCAGCGGTATCGCCGTTTGAGAGGCGGCAGGGGATCGAAAGAAAAAGGTAAGTGACCAAATATGAGGTGCCAAAAAAATCCAAGAAAAGAAAGTTTTATAGTACATAGAGAATGACATGCGGGTCCCATTTAGCTGCAGCGGTATCACCGTTTGAGAGGCGGCAGGGGATCGAAAGAAAAAGGCAAGTGACCAAATTTGAGGTGCCAAAAATAACTCCAAGAAAAGAAAGTTGATTGCTCATAGAGGATGACATGCGGGTCCCATTTAGCAGCAGCGGTCTCAACGTTTCCAAGGCGGCAAGGGATCAAAAGAAAAAGGAAGTAGCCAGAAATCAGGGTGTTGTGGGGATGAACCCCCGGTATGCCAAAGGCATGCAAAACCGGATGGTTTGAGCCATCAAGATACCGGTTCAATATTATTCCGGACTGTGGAACTGAGCTTTTGGCTAAGTGAGTCTATACCGGTATCCCAGGAGGGGTATACCGGAATGGGCTAAGAAGGTACCGGATTACCGGTACAGGCTACACTGTAGCACGTCGGCAAGACTGGTCAAAGATTCTCTCAGGAGCAAGAGGACAAAGATGAGCAAAGCACTTCAGCTTTAATCGAACCTCTGGAGCTAAAGCAGATGATGACGTAAAAGGTACCGGAGGACGTCAGCCTCCCTGATTAAAGAGATACCGGTGACACCGGTAGCTAAAGAAGCTTTGTAAAGTAGTTTGTCTAGTCAAAGATCCCATTAGGGTTTCTTATGGTTTCTTCCCCTGTAAGCCACCCTCTCCCCTATATAAGGAGAGGGGGCACACCCCATCGCGGGTATGTATGTATGCATGCACGTACGAAGTGTTATGTTGTATCCAAAAACCTGTAACCTCTTTTGATCAATGAGTAGAAAGATCTGAGGAGGTAGTAGCTCTCGTGTTCATCTTCTCCTACCTCTGGCCAAGGCCAAGTCTTGAGGAATCCATCCGGAAACCTTTTCATCCATACCAAAACCCTCACCCGAATCCTCTAGCGCACATTCGGCCCCAACTTAAGCCATCCCATGGCATCTGTCTGTTCACCACGACGACAGTTGGCGCCCACCGTGGGGCAAGCAGCTGCGCTTGCTGGAGTTCATATTCGGGCGGGCCTCCTCATCGTCGGCGGCGAGCGTGTCGTCTCGCGCTCGTCGAACGCGTCCTCGACATGGACTTCATCAACGACAACGCGGGCTGCTTCGCCAATGGAGGTAAGTTCCCCAAGAACGGCCGCGTCATCGAGTTCGGGAGCCTCCGCATCTACTACGACACCGTCCCCGAGCGCCAGTGCCTCTCGCCGGTGCTGGTGGCTCCGGACCCGCCAAGGTCTGCGCTTCGCAGCGGCCGCGCCGCCGGCAGCGTCGAGGTGCTGGTCGTTGGCGCGGGCGACGCCGGCAAAGGACCTGCGGCAGAAGGCGCAGGACAGACAAAGTCCACGCGCACGGCCAAACCGCCGACCGAGCGCGACCAGGTGGTTGCGGGTGCATCAGCGGCGCCACTGGAGACTCCTCTCCAAGCGGCCATGAGCGTGTTGGCTACGCCCATCGCGCAGAACATCGACCCGGCAGCGGCTCAGGTGGAGCTGGATGCGCAACGGCAGAAGCTGCTCGCGAACGGCGCCGACATCGTCCGGGCGCAGCGCGAGCTGAACCTAACCCTACGTGAGTATAACGCTGCCCATGGTTTTGCTTCTGTTAGCACTCAGGCTGCCAGGATGCCGGAAAACCGGCTTAGAGATCGCAATCTAGATCATGATTTGCGTCAGGAAGTTCATGCCGGAAAGAGTACCTCTGTGTCTTTGAGCATGGTAGAGAAACCTAAGTACAGCAGTCCGGAGAAAACTATAAGAGCTGCTAAGGCTGCAGTAGAGCTGTGTGAATCGCTTTCCGGAGATGCTTTAGTAAAACAGCAAGAGCGTGTTAGAGAGTTGCTCGATACGATTGAGCAGCAAAATGCTGAGCAGCTTGCTAAGTTGAACAAGGCTGCGGCTTCAAAATCTGCGCGTTCGACAAAGAATGCCGGAAGCAAGTCCCATGGGCAGGCATCGTCCCCCCATCCGGACAAAGGAAAGAAAAAGAAGTGAATGCGCAGCAAATGAGTGTGTATGATCTGGTACTTGCCGGAAAACAACAAGCCGGGCGACACGAGGCCGGTAGGAAAAGCCAAGGGGCAGCTCGCGGCTATGCCGGAAAAGGATATGCCGGGAATGATTATACCGCTAGAGAAGAAAGCGGGCAAAACTATCGTGCGCCAAGAGGGGCGTACTTGGAAGAAGAAATGCCTCCGCCAAGGTACCGGCAGGCAAGGGCCGCGGTACCAGAACGTTACGATGAAGGTGATTCAGGAGTTGAAAGAGTCGCAGCCTACCGGAACCCTTTAGGGACACGGTTAGGAGAAAAATGCCTACCAGACCAGGATGCGAGGCACAAGCTGGATAGGATGTATCTATCTGAAATGGTCGAGGCAGAAGGTCCTCCGGGTCCCAAATGCTTTGGACCGCGGATCATGAAAGAGGAACCACTGGTTCGCAACTTCACGTTTCCCCGTGACACAAAAACATATGATGGCACAACTAAGCCGGAAGATTGGCTTGCGGATTACGTGACCGCAGTTTATGTTGCTGGTGGCGGAGGAACCGTTACCGGTGGAGGAAACCGGCGATGGGCCGTGAGAATCGTACCATCTTTCCTGGTGGGGCCGGCACGTATCTGGCTAAACAACTTGCCGGCAGGAAGCATAAATGGCTGGCTGGACTTTGAGGAAGCTTTTGTGAGCAACTTCAGCAGTACCTACCGGAGGCCAAACATGCCTCAGCAGCTCGCCTTGTGCGTGCAGCGTCAGCATGAAACAGACCGGGATTATCTGACCCGGTGGAACTCCATAAGGAACTCTTGCGAAGGAATAATCGAGGCACAAGCTATTGCTTGGTTTTGCAATGGGTGCAGAAGAGGTTCACCGCTGTGGCAAAAGCTACAGAGAAACATGCCAACTACTTTGGCAGAAATGATACGAGTGGCGGATAACTATGCGTTGGGAGATCCAATGCAACCAGCAGTACAAGCTGAGCCGGAACAAACAAACCAGCCTCAGCTGCGCCAAGAGAAATACCGGGATAACCGGCACAACAAAAGAAGGGAAGATTTTCCGGATAGAAGGTACGGGCAACAAGTAGCTGCGGTGCAGGATGATTCCGGCGCCAGCGGAAGCCAGAGGCAAAAAACCGGATCGTAGCCGTGGGTGGGTCCTAAAAAACAATGGGTTGAGAAGAAGCCGTGGGGCCAGAAAAAGAATTGGCAAGAACATGCGAAATACACCATGGAAGCAGCTATGGACCAACCTTGACGGTGGCACACTCTGAATCCGGCTAATCCGTCAAATCATCTGACGAAGGACTGTTCTTGGACCAAGTACTTGATGCTGAAAGGTGCGGTAAAAGATGCGCAAGCACAATGCTGTACCACGATGCCAGCACCAACGATACTACCACCATCGCAAGATATGTTGCACCAACATCCACTACCTCCACCACCACCGCTTACCGGAGCAAATGCTCTATCGGTACAGCCTCAGCCAAACCGGTAGCAATACCAGCAAGTCCATCAGGTGGGAGAAGGCAATGGCCAACCACCTCCACCGGCACCTTTGGGCCGGAACGTCTACCAGGATCCGGACGTGTGCTGTGTTGTGTTCGTCACTGAGCCAACAGAAAGGAAAAGCCTGCATCGCCGTTCCATGGAAGTGAATGCTGTGATGCCGGCAGTACCAAAATACATGCTATGGTCAGATCAGGAGATTTCCTGGTCGTTCAAGGATCACCCCAAGATAATGCCGAACTCGGGTGGTTATGCTCTTGTTGTGGACCCAATCATGCATGGGCCAACGACTCGAGTCAAGTTCAGCAAAGTGCTGATAGACAATGGGAGCAGCATAAACATAATGTACGGACACCATGCATACGCTGGGAATCACAGAAAACATGCTACAACCAACTCACACAACTTTCCATGGGATTGTTCCGGGACTTTCCTGTTTGCCCATGGGAAAATTCCGGATGGACGTCTCATTCGGAGGGTGTGATAATTGTCGTGTGGAAAATGTTCTGTTTGAGGTGGTGGACCTAGACAGTCCTTATCATGCACTGCTGGGGAGACCGGCATTGGCGGCATTCATGGCCTCCACTCATACGGCGTATCTCAAGATGAAGATGCCGGCACCTCGTGGACCCTTAACTGTGGTGGGAAACTACAAGGTCTCACTGGAAACTGCCTCCGCCGGATCAAATCTGGCAGAATCGCTGGTGATAGCAGGGGAAAAAGAAGGATGCAAACTTCGGTTGCGCTGGCTCAGTCCTCGCAGCTGAGCTTAGCGGCAATGAGTGGCAATTTGGGCACACCGGTTTTTAATCCAACCAAGGAGACAAAAGACATCGTGTTGGACCCGGCTTACCCTGAGCGTACCGCTCGTATCGGTGCCGGCCTCAGTGAGGCATAGGAAAGCGCGCTCTTCAACTTCCTCCATGAGAATCGGAATATCTTTGCCTGGTCTACAGATGACTTGGTAGGTGTTCCGAGGGAGTTGGCTGAGCACTCTCTGAATGTCCGAAAGGATGCGAAGCCGGTAAGACAGCCTTTACGCCGGTTCGCTGAAGACAGGAGGAAAATCATTGGTGAAGAAGTGACAAAGTTGTTGGTCGCCGGTTTCATCGTGGAAGTACTGCATACTGAGTGGCTAGCCAATCCGGTGCTGGTCGAGAAGAAAAAAGAAGAGAACCTTGAAGCAAAAGCTCCAAAGGTGTGGCGCATGTGCATCGACTACACCAACCTGAAAAAGGCTTGCCCGAAAGATCCTTTCCCCTTACCCCGGATCGATCAAGTGATTGATTCTACTGCTGGATGTGAACTGTTGTCATTCCTACATGCCTATTCCGGTTTCCACCATATTCCCCTGAAAAAGGAGGATCAAATAAAAACTGCGTTCATTACCCCGCACGGGGCTTATTGCTATGTCACTATGCCTTTCGGTTTGCGCAGCGCTGGTGCAACGTACCAGCGCTGTATGCAAAAGTGTTTGTTTGATCAGATCGGTAAGAATGTGCAAGTCTACGCGGAAGATATCGTGATAAAAACTAAAGTCAAGGAAACCTTGATTGGTGATCTGAGGCAAACATTTGACAACCTAAGAAGGTTCCGGATGAAACTCAATCCGGCAAAATGCACCTTCGGTGTTCCAGTCGGCAAGTTGCTTGGCTTTCTCGTATCAAGCCGGGGAATTGAGGTTAATCCGGTAAAAATTCGGGCCATCGAAAGAATGACTATACCGCACGATCTCAAGGACGTGCAAAAGTTCACCGGAAGCTTGGCATCGCTAAGCCGGTTCATAAGCAGGTTGGGAGAAAAGGCTCTGCCTCTCTATGCTTTGATGAAAAAATCCGACACCTTCGTCTGGACCCCTCAGGCAGACGCAGCATTCAAAGAGCTGAAAACGATGCTGGCCACTGCGCCGATATTGGCCTCGCCTCTAGAAAGGGAGCCCATGCTGTTGTACATAGCAACAACGAACCGGGTTGTGAGTGTTGTAGTTGTGGTGGAAAGAGAAGAGGAAGGAAAAACCGTGCAGAGACCGGTATACTACCTGAGCGAGGTGCTCTCCCTCTCAAAACAAAACTACCCTCACTTCCAGAAAATGACCTATGGCGTGTTCATGGCCGTCACAAAGCTCAAGCACTACTTTGAAGAGCACCCGATGAAGGTGGTGAGTGAAGCACCCATTTCCGATATTATGAGCAACAAGGATGCTAGCGCAGGATTGCCAAATGGGCAATTCAGATATCACCATACGTGCGGTGACCCAGCATACCACTGCATGTTGTAGTATACAAGTCGTTGATATGATCTTTGTGAAGGGACTTCTTCACAATTGCCATATCCCTCAGAGTGGTACAACAGAAACATTGCAGGTCATAACACTCCAAATATTATTACAAACATTGTCTTAACAAGTTGGCATTCTCACAGGTCCTATGAGAACACCCAAAGATACTACTTAAGTATGATTACAACTCACAACCATGTATGAAAGAGAGCTCATCAACTTATTTAGGTAAGTTCTACGCTGCTCGGCTCTATGATACTAGGGTATATCACTACTCCTCCGCCTCCGTGTCGTCGGGTCCGTAGACTATCCCATAGTCTACTCCTTCAGCTCCTCCGGTAAGATCAGGTTCCTTGTAGACCAGCTCATAGCTTCCTTCTGGTGCTCCATCGGCGATGGCCTCCACTTCCGTATCACAGTCTAGCAAGGGTGTCGAAAGAAAGTGAGTACAGGGGTACTCAGCAAGTTCAAAAGAGTAAAAGGTGTTTGATGCACTAGCTACGACCATTGATCAGGGAATCGCAGGTCAATGCATGTTTTGAAATCATTTCTTCAAAAGGTTGCTTTTATTATGAAAAACTATGCCCGTCGGTCTTCACGGAGTTGACCGGAACTTCGTGGAGTTCCTTTCTCGCCGCGTTCGCAGTTCCCTTCCCGGAACAAGGAGTGACGGCCACAATTTGATACACTCTGCGGAGGTGCGTTACTTTTCCCATGAGAGATCCCATCCTTTTTAGCCATCCGTGAGGACTTGCCCCCGTTCACACTTCCTTTGGTGTGAGGCCAGGTATGAAAATCCAAGCCCACACCGCCTTCTCCGCGACCCTGCAAACCCACCCTTTTGTCCAACCGTACACCCCTAGTAGACATCTCCCGATCATACGGCTTTACTCACGGTGTACTTTGGACAATCCATCATAGACCGTAGAGCCCGTCATCCACACGGATGGAGATTTAAAAGGCCATCTCAACCTACGGCAGTGCCTCCAGCACCCCGCAACTCTACCAGTCCGTTGGCGTGCAGGAGGGAAAAGATACAGCTGGCTTCCCTAGAGCCATTATAGATCTTATGGTTAACGCGGTATGTACGGCGCTAGAATCACTGGACGACATTGGTAATTATTCCTAGGTTAATATAACCCATGCAATGGAACCTCCACCATATCAACACATACCATGGTTCCATTGCCAGCCACATAGTCATATTCATAATTGGAAAAGTAACATTTTATTTGCCATGCAGGAATGGTAAGTATATAGCTTTGCATTAAAGTAATAGAAAATACTCAAGTTGGTATGAGCAAGGGTGAACTTGCATGTGGACTGCAAGATAGTCCAGTTCAATGCAGTGGATGGAACCTGGACCTCGGGTTCTGTAAGAAGCATCATTGTCCGGTAAGGACAATGTTATAAAATCCAAATAATGCAATCATGAATGTATTATTGCATGTGGAATCCCTTTACCCCAATTTATTACAATTTAGAGTTGAATTAAGATTTATGCCTTTGGCAGTAATTTGCAATTGTTTTTATGTGTAAAAACACTTTAATTCTCATAAAGAAAAATGGTTCATAGTAATACTACTTTACCTTTGTGATTCATTTTTCATTCCAAAATAATTTGAACTAATAGAGTTGCCTCTATATTTTTGGAATAAGAAGAATATAAATATTTTCCTATGGAAAATATCTTCCTTTAATAGAAATGACTTGGAATAATAGAATTTCATTTTGAAATGTTTGAAAATAAGTATTTGAACTTATTTGAGATTTTTCCTTGATTTTTAAATACAAGGAAATAATGGTTTAAATTCCAAGTTTTAATTCAAATTCATAAAATTCCAAAATTTGAATTTGTTTCCTAAATTCTATTTCTTATTTAATTCTTGTTAAGAATAATTTTTCATTCACAAATCCAATTTTTAATGGATTTTTAGAGGTGTATTTTATTTACTAAAATTTGGTGAAATTCTGGCTATTTTCCAAAATGTGAAAAGACTAAAATACCCCCTGGCCCCTATTGGGACAACCCACTTAACTAGGCCCATTGGGACAGCCCACCACGGCTTGTCCCAAAATGGGTCGGTGGCGCCACTGCGGCCCACCTCACTCACTCGCTCTCTTCTCTCTCACTCGACCTAACCCTAATCGTTCTGGCGACGCGTGTGGCGATGGCGTCGCCGCCATGGCCGCCGCCGTGCTCTGGCCACCTCCGTGGTCCCCTGACCTCACCACCTACATGATCTGAACCGCCACGCGATGATCTATCGATTTGTCCGCGTGGTTCCTTCGATTTCTTCCTCCTCTGGCGGATCGCCTCCTCTCTGGATCTATTGGAGAATCGCCTTCGGCGACTGGTGATCTCCGATGAGCTCGCGTCCTCGTCGTCGACGTGTGCGCGTCTCCGAGACTGACCTGGCACGGGTGCTGTGCTCGCAGCACCTGTGCCGTCGTCTCTGGTGCTGTGCTGCTGGTAGTGTTCGTCGGCGTAACACTGGCGTCTTCCCTGGCTTTGCAGCTGCTATGGTCGCGTGGGCACTGCCTCGCCATGCCATAGCCTCTGCCACCAGGCGCGGGTAAGGTCTCCTGCTCCTCCTCCTTGTCAACTCTATCTCTGTGCGCCTCCCATGCCTCTGTGCTTCTTCTACCTCTTGCTCTACGGCCTCCTGATGATCCTATGATCATGCAGAGCGTTGCTGCTGCTGCCTATGCTTCTCTTCTGCAGGCTCTGGCCAATTTACCAAGCTTTGGTTACTGGCCAGTGTGTGCTGCTTGCTGTGCATGCCCTGTGTTGCTTACTTACTGCTCCTATCATGCTATGAACTTGCTATGCCATGCTGTACATGCTTATGAGCTTGCTTGTGCTTACTGGCATCTTATGCTTGCTTGTCTAGGTGTACTGCTATGCATCTGTGACACTTGTGATGCCTGTGATGCTTTGAGGTACCTCTGTGCCTTCTGTGTGATCCACTGATCCATTGGATCAATAATTTCTGTTGGCTAGACTCTCAGTGTTGCTTGACTTGATTCAATTGATCCATTTGATCAATCAAATGTCAGTGGCTTGGTTGCTGATGCATTCTGTGGCTAAGTGAATGATTTGCTTACTGATGCTGCTACTCAAGCATGCTATTGCTTCTGTGTGTGTGCTGCTGCTCTCCCTAGCCTTCTGGACTTGATCCAGTAGCTATGATGCAGTGACATGTGCTTGTGTTGCCTCACAGTGTGCTACTGTCAAAATATGGCATGGATTTGTTATGTATTCATGCTTGAATGAATTAATTAATGATGAACTGCTTATGCAATAATGATTAAATGACTTGCTGTGTATGATTTTGCTTTCCATGATTAATTGGCAAGTAAATGGAGTCTGAATCCCTTTCTGGATAATGATGCTTTGTTATTTGGCTTTGCTTTGGATGGTTATATGTGTGATGTGACCTCAGTAGCCTTGCTACTGACTGGTTGCTCACATAGTTGGCTAGATCTGGTTGGCTACTCATCTTTGCTTGCATATTTGGGGATCATAATCAATATGAATGCCAATATGCTTGCATGTGAAGAATTCTAGGGTTTTCCTGATGGTTGCATGCTTAGGATCTTGCTATGTAGTCTTGGTAGCTGCTATATGATACATCTCCGACGTATCGATAATTTCTTATGTTCCATGCCACATTATTGATGATATCTACATGTTTTATACACATTATATGTCATATTTATGCGTTTTCCGGAACTAACCTATTGACGAGATGTCGAAGGGCCAGTTGCTGTTTTCTGCTGTTTTTGGTTCCAGAAATCCTAGTAAGGAAATATTCTCGGAATCGGACGAAATCAATGCCCAGCATCCTATTTTTGGACGAAGCTTCCAGAACACCCGAGAGAGGCCAGAGGGGGCCACTGGGCCCCCAGATGACAGGCCGGCGCGGCCCTAGGGGGGGTGCGCCCCCCCTAGTGTGTCACCGCCTCGTCGCCTCTCCGACTCCGCCTCTTCGCCTATAAAAAGGTCCCTGACCTAAAACTTCGATACGGGAAAAGCCACGGTACGAGAAACCTTCCAGAGCCGCCGCCATCGCGAAGCCAAGATCTGGGGGACAGGAGTCTCTGTTCCGGCACGCCGCCGGGACGGGGAAGTGCCCCGGAAGGCTTCTCCATCGACACCACCGCCATCTCCATCAACGCTCGTTGTCTCCCATGAGGAGGGAGTAGTTCTCCATCGAGGCTAAGGGCTGTACCGGTAGCTATGTGGTTAATCTCTCTCCTATGTGCTTCAATACAATAATCTCATGAGCTGCCTTACATGATTGAGATTCATATGATGATGCTTGTAATCTGGATGTCATTGTGCTAGTCAAGTGGATTTTACTTATGTGATCTCCAGGAGACTCCTTGTCCCACGTGTGTAAAGGTGACGAGTGTGTGCACCGTGTGGGTCTCTTAGGCTATATTTCACGGAATACTTATTCACCTGTTATGAATGGCATAGTGAAGTGCTTATTTAAATCTCTTTATGATTGCAATGTGTTTTGTATCACAATTTATCTATGTGCTACTCTAGTGATGTTATTAAAGTAGTTTATTCCTCCTGCACGGTGTAATGGTGACAGTGTGTGCATCGTGTTAGTACTTGGCGTAGGCTATGATTGTGATCTCTTGTAGATTATGAAGTTAACTATTGCTATGATGGTATTGATGTGATCTATTCCTCCTTTCGTAGTGTGAAGGTGACGAGTGTGCATGCTATGTTAGTACTTGGTTTGGTTATGTTGATCTCGTCATGCACTCTAAGGTTATTTAAACATGAACATTGAATATTGTGGAGCTTGTTAACTCCGGCATTGAGGGTTCGTGTAATCCTACACGGTTAGTGGTGTTCATCATCCAACAAGAGGGTGTAGAGTCTAGCATTTATCTATTTATTACGTTATGTGATCAATGTTGAGAGTGTCCACTAGTGAAAGTATGATCCCTAGGCCTTGTTCCTAAATATCGCTATCGCTGCTTGTTTACTCGTTTCTATCGCATCTCGTACTTCCTGCAATATTACCACCATCAACCACACGCCAGCAAGCACTTTTCTGGCGCCGTTACTTCTTCTCATACTTATTCATACCACCTGTATTTCACTATCTCTTCGCCGAACTAGTGCACCTATTAGGTGTGTTGGGGACACAAGAGACTTCTTGCTTTGTGGTTGCAGGGTTGCATGAGAGGGATATCTTTGACCTCTTCCTCCCCGAGTTCGATAAACCTTGGGTGATCCACTTAAGGGAAACTTGCTGCTGTTCTACAAACCTCTCGCTCTTGGAGGCCCAACACTGTCTACAAGAATAGAAGCACCCGTAGACATCAAGCTACTTTTACGGCGCCGTTGCCGGGGAGGAAAGGTAAAAGGCTCTCATACTCCGGTCCCAGGTAAAGTACTTTTATGTTGCCGTTGTGTGTGTGCTCGAAGCTATTTCCTTTAGATCCTGCAATTGCATCTTTTTGTTTCTTGTTTACACTAGTTTGGCATAATGGACAACAATGAGCTTCTTATTCTATTTCCTGATTTAAGACATGGATGGTTTGATGCGAAAATTAAAAAACCCATGGAACATATTAGTATGAACACTTTGAATACCATTGTTACTAATGATATAGAAAGTTCTAAGCTTGGGGAAGCTGGTTTTGATGAGCATGATATTTTTAGTCCCCCAAGCATTGAGGAGAAAATTTACTTTGATGATACTTTGCCTCCTATTTATGATGATTATAATGATAGTAGTCTTTTAGTACCGCTGTTATGGAGGATAAATTTGATTATGATTACAATATGCCTCCTATATTTGATGATGAGAATAATAATGATAGCTACTTTGTTGAATTTGCTCCCACTATTACCAATAAAATTGACTATGCTTATGTGGAGAGTAATCATACTTTTATGCATGTGACTCATGATAAGAATGTTTTATGTGATACTTATATTGTTGAGTTTGCTCATGATGCTACTGGATAGTTATTATGAGAGAGGAAAATATGGTTGTAGAAATTTTCATGTTACTAAAATGCCTCTCTATATGCTGAAATTTTTGAAGTTACACTTGTTTTATCTTTCTATGCTTGTTGCATCATGCTCTTCATGAATTTGTTTATTGACAAGATTCCTTTTCATAGGAAGCATGTTAGACTTAAATGTGTTTTGAATTTGCCTCTTGATGCTCTCTTTTGCTTCAAATACTATCTCTTGCGAGTGCATCATTAAAACTGTTGAGCCCATCTAATAATGGCTATAAAGAAAGAACTTCTTGGGAGATAACCCATGTGTTTATTTTACTACAGTAATTTTGTTTTTTATTTTGAGTCTTGGAAGTTGTTACTACTGTAGCAACCTCTCCTTATCTTAGTTTTATTGCATTGTTGTGCCAAGTAAAGTCTTTGATAGAAAGGTTGATACTAGATTTGGATTACTGCGCAGAAACAGATTTCTTACTTGTCACGAATCTGGGCCTAATTCTCCGTAGGTAACTCAGAAAATTATGCAAATTTACGTGAGTGATCCTCAGATATGTACGCAACTTTCATTCAATTTGAGCATTTTCATTTGAGCAAGTCTGGTGCCTCAATAAAATTCGTCTTTACGGACTGTTCTATTTTGACAGATTCTGCCTTTTATTTCGCATTGCTTCTTTTGCTATGTTGGATGGATTTCTTTGTTCCATTACCTTCCAGTAGCTTTGAGCAATGTCCAGAAGTGTTATGAATGATTGTGTCACCTCTTAACATGTGAGTTTTTGATTATGCACTAACCCTCTAATGAGTTTGCTTTGAGTTTGGTGTGGAGGAAGTTTTCAAGGGTCAAGAGAGGAGGATGATATACTATGATCAAGAAGAGTGAAAGCTCTAGGCTTGGGGATGCCCCGGTGGTTCACCCCTGCATATTTCAAGAAGACTCAAGCGTCTAAGATTGGGGATGCCCAAGGCATCCCCTTCTTCATCGACAACTTGTCAGGTTTCTTCTCTTGAAACTATATTTTTATTCGGTCACATCTTATGTACTTTACTTGGAGCGTCTGTGTGCTTTTATTTTTGTTTTGTTATTTTCATTCTCTGAATAAATACATTCTTGTGTGGGAGAGAGACACGCTCCGCTGGTTCATATGAACACATGTGTTCTTAGCTCATAATGTTCATGGCGAAGGTTGAACTGCTTCGTTAATTATTATGTGGTTGGAAACGGGAAATGCTACATGTGGTAATTGATAAAATGTCTTGGATAATTTGATACTTGGAAATTGTTGTGCTCATGTTTAAGCTCTTGCATCATATACTTTGCACCCATTAATGAAGAAATACATAGAGCTTGCTAAAATTTGGTTTGCATAATTGGTCTCTCTAAGGTCTAGATAATTTCTAGTAAAGAGTTTGAACAACAAGGAAGACGGTGTAGAGTCTTATAATGTTTACAATATGTCTTTTATGTGAGTTTTTCTGCACCTGGTTCATCCTTGTGTTTGTTTCAAATAACCTTGCTAGCCTAAACCTTGTATCGAGAGGGAATACTTCTCATGCATCCAAAATCCTTGAGCCAACCACTATGCCATTTGTGTCCACCATACCTACCTACTACATGGTATTTCTCCGCCATTCCAAAGTAAATTGCTTGAGTGCTACCTTTAAATAATTCAAAATTTATCACCTCTGATTTGTGTCAATGTTTTATAGCTCATGAGGAAGTATGTGGTGTTTATCTTTCATTCTTGTTGGGCAACTTTCACCAATGGACTAGTGGCTTCATCCGCTTATCCAATAATTTGCAAAAAGAGCTGGCAATGGGATTCCCAGTCCCAAATTAATTAACCTAAATAGACACTCCTCCATAGTATGTGATTGTTGGACGGCACCCGAAGGATTCGGTTAGCCATGGCTTGAGAAAGCAAAGGTGGGGAGGAGTGTCATCATAATAAAACTAAAATAAAAAGGCACTCCTTCATGGTATGAGATTGTTGGCAGGCACCCGAGGATTCGATTAGCCATGATTTGTGAAAGAAAGGTTGGAAGGAGTGCCACCCAAAAATAAAAATAATTCATGGGAGCCGATCTTTGAAGGTTTGTCTGGCAAGGGGGTTAGAGTGCCCACTACCATTCGTTCACAACAACAAACACCTCTCAAAACTTTACTTTTATGCTCTCTTTATGTTTTCAAAACCAAAGCTCTAGCACAAATATAGCAATCAATGCTTCCCTCTGCGAAGGGCCCTTCTTTTACTTTTATTGTTGAGTTAGTTCACCTATTTCTCTCCACCTCAAGAAGCAAACACTTGTGTGAACTGTGCATTGATTCGTACATACTTGCATATTGCACTTGTTATATTGCTTTGCATTGACAAACTATCATTGAGATATACATGTTACAAGTTGAAAGCAACCGCTGAAACTTAATCTTCCATTGTGTTGCTTCAATGCCTTTACTATGAATTTATTGCTTTATGAGTTAACTCTTATGCAAGACTTATTGATGCTTGTCTTGAAAGTACTATTCATGAAAAGTCTTTGCTATATGATTCATTTGTTTACTCATGTCATTTACCATTGTTTTGATCGCTGCATTCATTACATATGCTTACAATAGTATGATCAAGGTTATGATGGCATGTCACTCCGGAAATTATCTTTGTTATCGTTTACCTGCTCGGGACGAGCGAAACTAAGCTTGGGGATGCCGATACGTCTCCGACGTATCGATAATTTATTATGTTCCATGCCACATTATTGATGATATCTACATGTTTTATGCATACTTTATGTCATATTTATGCGTTTTCCGGAACTAACCTATTGACGAGATGCCGAAGGGCCAGCTTGCTCTGTTTTTGGTTTCGAAATCCTAGTAAGGAAATATTCTCGGAATCGGACGAAATCAATGCCCGAGCATCTTAGGATCACTCGAAGCTTCCGGAACACCCGAGAGAGGCTGAGAGGGGGGCCACCGGGCCACCGGACGACGAGGTGGCGCGGCCCAGGCCTTGGCCGCGCCCCTAGTGTGTCACCGCCTCGTCGACCTTCCGACTCCGCCTCTTCGCCTATTTAAAGGTCCCCGACCTAAAACCTCGATACGGAAAAGCCACGGTACGAGAAACCTTCCGGAGCCGCCGCCATCGCGAAGCCAAGATCCGGGGGACATGAGTCTCCGTTCCGGCACGCCGTCGGGACGGGGAAGTGCCCCGGAAGGCTCCTCCATCGACACCACCGCCATCTTCATCAACGCTGCTGTCTCCCATGAGGAGGGAGTAGTTCTCCATCGAGGCTAAGGGCAGTACCGGTAGCTATGTGGTTCATCTCTCTCCTATGTACTTCAATACAATAATCTCATGAGCTGCCTTACATGATTGAGATTCATATGATGATACTTGTAATCTAGATGTCATTATGCTAGTCAAGTGGGTTTTACTTATGTGATCTCCGGAGACTCCTTGTCCCACGTGTGTAAAGGTGACAGTTTGTGCACCGTGTGGGTCTCTTAGGCTATATTTCACAGAATACTTATTCACTGTTATGAATGGCATAGTGAAGTGCTTATTTACATCCCTTTTATGATTGCAATGTGTTATGTATCACAATTTATCTGTGTGCTACTCTAGTGATGTTATTAAAGTAGTTTATTCCTCCCGCACGGTGTAATGGTGACAATGTGTGCATCGTGTAGTACTTGGCGTAGGCTATGATTGTGATCTCTTGTAGATTATGAAGTTAACTATTGCTATGATGGTATTGATGTGATCTATGCCTCCTTTCGTAGCGTGAAGGTGACGAGTGTGCATGCTATGTTAGTACTTGGTTTGGTTATGTTGATCTGTCATGCACTCTAAGGTTATTTAAACATGAACATCGAATATTGTGGAGCTTGTTAACTCCGGCATTGAGGGTTCGTGTAATCCTACACGATTAGTGGTGTTCATCATCCAACAAGAGAGTGTAGAGTCTAGCATCTATTTATTTATTCTGTTATGTGATCAATGTTGAGAGTGTCCACTAGTGAAAGTATGATCCCTAGGCCTTGTTCCTAAATATCTGCTATCGCTGCTTGTTTACTTGTTTTACTGCATCTCTACTTGTCCGCAATATTACCACCATCAACCACACGCCGATCCTGGGCAAAGCACTTTTCCGGTGCCGTTGCTACTGCTTATATTTATTCATACCACCTGTATTTCACTATCTCTTCGCCGAACTAGTGCACCTATTAGGTGTGTTGGGGACACAAGAGACTTCTTGCTTTGTGGTTGCGGGGTTGCATGAGAGGGATATCTTTGACCTCTTCCTCCCTGAGTTCGATAAACCTTGGGTGATCCACTTAAGGGAAACTTGCTGCTGTTCTACAAACCTCTGCTCTTGGAGGCCCAACACTGTCTACAAGAATAGAAGCACCCGTAGACATCATCTTTCCACATATGTCAGATTCGACTGTAGCTCTAACTCTTCATGTGACACTGGGTCATCTAGTGCTTTCAAACACTTCAGGAGTTGAGATACATGAAACACATTATGAATCGAACTCAATCTTTCTGGTAACTCTAACTCAAAAGTTGTCTATCGATTCTGACTAAGTATCTTGAACGGTCCTATATATCGAGGACTTAACTTCCCCTTAACTCCAAACCTATTTAATCTTTTCATCGGGCTAACCTTCAAGTAAACCATGTCTCCAACCTTAGGTTCCCACAGACTTCTTTTCTGATCGGCATAACTCTTCTGCCGACTCTGAGCTATTTTCAGTCGATCTCTGGTAATTTCTATGACTCCTTGTCTTTCCTTGATATAATCTGGTGCAAACTCTTTGTTTTTACCTGTTTCAAACCAACAGATTGGGGATCTACACTTCCTTCCGTATAGTGCTTCATAAGGTGCCATTTGAATACTACTTTGATAACTGTTGTTGTATGAGAATTCTGCAAGTGGTAAATGGTCTTTTCATGAACCTACAAAGTCTAGAGCACAAGCTCTAAGCATGTCTTCAAGTATTTGATTGGTTCTCTCCGTCTGGCCTCCAGTTTGTGGATGATACGCCGTACTGAAATCCAATTTAGATCCTAGTGCTTCTTTGAGTTGTTTCCAAAATGCTGATGTAAAGATCGAACCTCTATCTGAGGCTATATTCTTTGGAACTTCATGCTTGCTAACTATTTCCTTGACATATATATCCACAAGCTTTTCTGAAGTATCCTTCTGGTTAACCGCTAAGAAATGTGCACTCTTGGTGAGCCTGTCAATGATCACCCATATCATATCCTTTATTTTACTAGTCATTGGTAGATCGGTAACAAAATCTATTCCAATCTCATCCCATTTCCATTCCGGAATATCCAAAGGTTTAAGTAGTCCAGCAGGACTATGATGTTCTACCTTCACCCTTTGACATGTGTGACATTCCGAAACATACTTGGGTATCTCTCTTTTCATGTTGTTCCACCAGAACATCTCTTTCAGAACCATGTACATCTGGTACTCCCCGGTTGTATAGAATAAGGTGTCTCATGAGCTTCCTTAAATATGATTGACTTAACTTCTAGGTCATCGGGTGGAAGTACAATGAATCAAATTCTCCCACCTGAAATTCAGATGGTTTCCCTTCCTCGATCCTCTTAATTTATTCTTGGATGAATGGATCATCTGCTTGCTTCCGAATGATCTCATACTTCAAATCAGAATACATCTCATCCATGATCCTCATGGTTGCTATACTTCCTACTACATCTCCTTGGATGAACAAAATTTGAGCTTGTTCCAATTCTTTCTGAAGTTCCTTTGGAATCTCCCATTACGTAGGTTGATTCTCTGTGCTCTTTCTACTTAAAGCATCTTCTACCACATTGGCTTTGCCTGGTGTATAGTTGATTGTCAATTCATAATCCTTGATAAATTACAACCATCTCTTCTGTCTCATGTTCAGTTCCTTATGAGTAAAGAAATATTTCAAGCTTTTATGATCTGTGTATAGTTCATACTTGGATCCATAAAGAAATTGCCTCCAACTCTTCAAAGCATAGACGACTGCTGCCAACTCCAAGTCATGTACTTGGTAGTTGTGCTCATGTGGCTTCAGTTGTCTTGATCCATAAGCTATCACTTTACGGTCTTGCATCAGAACACATCCAAGTCCATTCTTAGAAGCGTCGCAGTAAACCATGTAATCCTTTCCTGGTTCCAGAACTGCTAATATTGGTGCTGTGGTTAGCTTCTCTTTGAGCTTTTTAAAAATCGCTTCACACTCATCCATCCAGACAAATGGGGTGTTTTTTCCTGAATAACTTGGTCATTGGTCCTGCAATCTTCAAAAATCCCTCAATGAATCTTCGGCAATATCCTGCCATTCCAAGGAATCCTCTTATCTCCTTAGCATTCTTGGGTGAATTCCATTCCAAAACCGACTGAACTTTGCTTGGGTTAACAGCTATACCCTCTTTGGTTATGACATGTCCAAGAAATTCCACGCTGTCCAACCAAAACTTGCACTTAATGAACTTAGCATACAACTGATGTTCTCTCAAGATCTGCAAAACTATCTTCAAATGCTTGGCATGTTCTTCTTTGTTCTTGGAATATATCAAAATATCATCAATGAACACTATCAAAAACTTATCCAAGTACTTCATGAAGATCTTGTTCATCAAATTCATGAAAATTGCTGCTGCATTAGCCAGTCCAAATCGTGCAACCAAATATTCATGGTGTCCATACCTAGAAACAAATGTTGTTTTTGGAACATCTTCCTTCTTAATCTTGATCTGATGGTATCTTGACCTCAAATCTATCTTCGAAAAGAGCTTGCTCCTTGAACTTGATCGAACAGGTCTTGAATTCTGGGTAATGGGTACTTGTTCTTGATGGTTACATTGTTGAGATTTCTATAATCTCCACACATCCTTTTGCCTCCATCTCTCTTGTCCACAAAGATGACTGGAGTTCCCCATGGTGATACACTTTCTTGAATGAATCCTTTCTATTCCATCTCATCTATTTGTGCTTTCAGCTCCACTAACTCCTTCGGACCCATATTATATGGTGGTTGAGCTATTGGTGTTGTGCCTGGAATCAGGTCTATGGTGAATTATATCTCCCTATCGGGTGGCAAACCCGGTCATTCCATGGGAAACACATCTTGAAACTCATTCACAACCGGGATCTCCTCGATCTTAACCTCCTTCAGGTTGTTTAACTCCAATCCTATTTCCAACTGGGTGTATTTATCTCCCTGAAATAATATCTGTCCTCCCATGGAATTGCGGAGTGATACTGTTTTATCTCCACAGTTGATCACCGCTCCATTTTCTGTCAACCAGTCCATCCCTAGGATGACTGGTATGTCCTTCATGCGAATAATGAAAAGATCCACGAAATACACACAGTCACATATGGCAATGACATGTGCCTCTTTCACGTGGGTTACTAAGATCCCCCCCCCCCCCTCGCGGATAAGACAATTATGAGATATTCTAGTTTTGAGCATCTAATTCTGTATTTTTTTACAAACTCTCGTGCAAGGAATCAAGTAGTTTCTCTAGTATCAAATAATACTTTGCCGGGATGAGTAAGGATGCTGAGCGTACCTAGGACTGCTTGATCCGACTCTCCGACTTGCTCCAAGGTTGTGCAGTTGACCTTTCCATATGGCTTTCCCCTCTTGTTGTTATTGTTGCGATTGTTTTTGTTGTTATTGTTGCGGTTGTTGTTATTGTTTCCGCCTCCTGGGCGTCCTCCCTCCAAAGTTATGGACACTCCAAGCGGCCTTGTTGGGACATTCTGGTTTATATGACCCTCCTTTCCACATCCATAACAGATGATCTTGGGCTTCTGGCACTCGGACATATAATGTCCACGCATACCACAGTTGTGGCAGATGATATCTTTGCGAGGATTGATGTTGTTTCCTCGGTTAGAATTGTTTCCTATTGGTTTGTATCTTGGCTTGAAACTTCTATCTGGTGTTGGTTTAGCAGTTGGATACTTCCTTGGCTTGATACGAGCCCTCTTATTCCTCTCCTCTTGTACCTGCCTGTAATCATCCTCGAAAGTGATTGCCGCATCAATCAGTTCCTGAAACTCTGCAATTCTTGCTAACCGCAGTTGCATCTTCATGTAGGGATTCATTCCTTTCATGAACCTCTTCTTTCTCTTTTCACCAGAGTTTACTTCCTCTGGTGCATACCTCGATAGACTATTAAAGTCCCGAACATACTTCATGATCGGTGAAGTGTTCTGTTGCAGCTCATCGAACTCTCGTTTCTTCAACTCCACCACACTTTCCGGAACATGTGCATCCCGGAACTTCTTCTTGAATTCTTCCCATGTAAACACATTTTCTGGGGGATGTACAACAATGACATTCTCCCACCAGGATGCAGCCGGTCCTGATAACAGATAGGTAGCATACCTTATCTTTTCTTCATCATTGCATCCGACCGTCCTCAACTTCCTCTTCGTGTCCATTGACCAATCTTCTGCATCCATGGATTCTGGGACTGATGCAAAAGGTAACGGTCTTGCATTATGGAAGTCTGATAAGGTCACACCTCTGCCTTCATTGTCCTTGTCATTGATAACTTAAGAAAATAAGTCTTGCATATTCTTGTTCTGCCTTTCCGGGTACCTTCTCCTATCTTCTTCCACAACCCTCATGTACTGCTAGAAGTCTGGGTGCATCATAGGAAGTGGTGGTGGTGGTGGCATATCTCCCATTCTAGTTGTTGCCCCAGCTTCTTCCTTTGCTTTCACATCCCTCTCTATCGAGCTTCCTCTGTCTCAACTAACGATATTTCCCCCTAGTCCTGTAACAAAGAGCGATACTCATAATTACACCATGTGAATGTTTTCTGAGCTCAACTCAATGCCCAGAAGTCACACAATGAAATCAAGAAGAAAATCTAAAACAAACATATATTATGTATATACACCATATATAACACAACATTACAAACATTATATTACATATGGTATATATAACCACTTATTATGGCTCTAAGCCCAAGCCAACGGGAATTTAAAATACGTTATAGTACAATACCAACTATATTACATTATTCCATACGTAAACACTACTCCTCGTCGTCTTCGTTGGTTTCCGTGTACATACCAGGAATCCACCCGGTACAATGGCTGGTCTTCCGAACACCGTCCGGAACATAAGTCCTTCCTGTCGAGATATAGTCTGAATCGGACGAAGTGCCGAGACAGAGATCTGTCATGCCAAAATAGCTAGAAAGTGACTCGTATGGATCCTCAGTAGGATACACACCTTCCCCTTCTTCCGTCTGATCTACCATCCACGGGGGATTTCTCTCCACCTGCCCCGTCATCATCATCATCTTCTTCTTGTTGTTTTTCTTTACTCCAGAACTCTCACCTACCTCAAAGTGAGATGTGTTTTGTCCTCCCATCTCCAAGTCAATCGTGATGGGGTTCGTGTCCCTTTCACCAAGCCCGTAGTGTCGGGTACGATGCTGGCTAACCTCGCCTCCTTCCTCTTCCGTATCACACGGAGTAGGTTCACTTTCACTCCCAAAGGGTTCTCCGAAATGCCAACCAGTGGAGTTCTCGATTGGTGACTCCGGATTGAATGGGTTTCCCAAATCATCTCCCATATACCCTACATCATAAGATTCTGACACATATAGGTAGTGTGGAACAAAATTGGGTGTAGGAGGAACTGGGTTTGACCCCTGGTCACTGAAATCTATGAAGCTATCAGTAGTGAAGTAAGGTGTTGAGTACTAGGTTGGTTCCTAAGTTTCTGCATTCGAGCCTGGACTTTGTCAGGGTCCGTGAACTCTGAAAGCATGTGTGTCACTTCTTCCACCATCTTCGTGTGAAGTAGGTACAGCGTAGTCAACAAGGACTTGCAGCTGTCCATGTGATGTGTTGCTACTTCTGGGTGTTTTTGTGCCATAAGTAGGTGATTTAGAGAAGGATCCTCATCTTCCTCGGCATGAGGCACATGAGAATACTCAGAACATAGGAAATATGTGGTTTGTGTTGTCTGAGTTCTAGGATTGCACTAAAGATTGCCATGTGATACGCCGTTGTGAGTGTCTTGGCTTCTCCATAAGGCATGATAATACTCATCTCTAGTTCTCCGGGTAGTTGCACGACCACTCTGCACTTGGCTACTACATCTCCGTCGTAGTAGATGTTTTTATGACAAGAATCTTGGTTTCACAACCGAGATCATGCAACATCCCACGCAGGAGATCTGTAAGACTTTCTTCATAATCACCAAGCCAGCTTTCAACCTTCCTTAACGTCCTCTTTGGATAAGTATTCGCCATTCCGGCTGTATACATAAGTAAAATATTAGTAGTGTTGATGCATCATAAGAATTATCGCACTAAAATATATGAAAATGTTATCCTCAAGTGAATAAACATCATATTTCTGGATAATTCTTTACTATTCCTACTTGACTCCTATAAGTTTATTCCCTTTACTAAGTTTTTCCAACCTAAGGTCGCAACATTTGCTCTGATACCAGCTGCGGTGACCTAGCATACCACTGCATTTTGTAGTATACAAGTCGTTGATATGACATTCATGAAGGGGTTCTTCACAAATATCACATCCCTCAGAGTGGTACAACAGAAACATTGCAGGTCATAACACTCCATATAATTATTACAAACCAAGTTCTTAACAAGTTGGAATTCTCACAAGTCCGATGAGAACACCCTACTAACTCAACATACTTAAGTAGCATTACAACTTAGAACTGAAAAGATACACATGACGAGCCGATCAACTTATTTAAGTAAGTCACTACGCTTCTCGGCTCCGAGATGTCTAAGGTAAGACTCTACTCCTCCGCCTACACTTCATCTCTGCCGTAGACTATCCCATAGTCTACTCCTTCAACTCCTCCGGACAAGTCTGGCTCCTCGTAGACCACCTCGTATTCGCCTTCATATGCTCCGGTGCAGGCCTCCTCTTCATGATCACAGTCTAGCAAGGTTGTCGAAAGAAAGTGAATACAGAGGTACTCAGCAAGTTCAAAAGAGAAAAGGTGTTTGATGCACTAGCTACGACCGTTGATCAGAAAATCTCATGTCAATGCATGTTTCGCAAACATTTCTTCAAAAAGTTTATTTTATTCTGAAAACTATGCCCGCCAGTCTTCACAGGTTGACCAGAACTTCACGGAGTTCCTTTCCTGCCGCGTTCATAGTTCTCTCCCGGGAACAGGGAGTGACAAGTCACAATTTGATACACTCTGCAGAGGTGTGTTACTTTTCCCATAAGAGAGCTTATCCTTGTTGCCAACTGGTCCTACTTTCCCATCAACACTTCCTTGGTGTGAGGCCCGGTTTAAGAACCAAGCCAATCACTACCTTCTCCACGACGCCGCATACCAACCCTTTTGTATTCAGAGGGCCCTGGATCGCTTACTTATCTAGAGCACTTGATCCTCGGCCATGATACAATCCATCATAGATCCTATTGCACAATGATGTCCACCTGGGACCGGAGAGCTTTAAGGACTTTCAACCTTACTATGGGGCCAACAACACACCACATTGTCGTCGAATAGGCATCCGTTGATATGCGAACGGAAGAAGATACAACTAACTTCCCCAGAGCCATTATATATCTCATGGTTAACGTGAAATGTACGGCGCTAATCACTAGATGGCATTGGTGATTAGTCCTAGATGAGTAGAACCCTTTCAATGGAACCTCCACCATCAACACATACCATGGTTCCATTGCCCACCACATAGTCATATTCATAATTGGAAAAGTAACTTTTCATTTTCACAGCAGTAGTGATAAGTATATTGCTTTGCGAGTAAATTGATAGAAAATAATCAATCAGACATGAGCAAGAGTGAACTTGCCTGGAGACTGCGAGATAGTGCAGTTCGAAGGTTTGGATAGAACCTGGACCTCGGGTTACGAAAAGAAGCATCATTGTCCGATAAGGACAATGTTATAAAAAATCAAATGATGGATGCATGGTGGATTTATTTTTGGTTGAATCCCTTTCCCTGAAGTATTTTCTTAAGATTTAGGTGATTAAATCTTTATTGGAATATTAATTCCATGAACAATAATTTATAACTCCTTAATATTATTTTGATGAGGGTTTTCCTTAAAAAGGAAAAGTTTTGGAGTAATAGAATTTTCCTTTTGAAAATATTTACTTCAAAAGAAAAGATTTGGAATAATGAAAGTTCCCTTTTGAAAATATTTGATTAACAAATATTTAAAATCATTTGGAATTTTTCTTGATTTTTATATCAAAGGAAAATTTCATATCTTGAATCCCAATTTGGAATTATTTTCAAAATTTCCAGAATTTAAATTTGTTTTTTTATTTCATTTCTTATTTTATTCTGGTTGAGAAATATTTTAAATGCATTATTCAAATTGTCTTGAATTTTTGGAGTGATTTGCATTTTTTCAAAAAGGGAAGGGTTAAGTTTATTTGTGAAAATACGGAAATACCCTTGGGCCCACCTGCCAGGTCAACCCACAGGTTGAACCGGACCGGCCCAGCTCGGTCGGCCCACCGGCCTCACTCATCTCTCTCACTCTCCAGTCTCCACGCACCCTAACCCTAATCTCCCTCTGGTCCCGCGATCCTCAAATCGCCTCCACCGTCGCCGGCTCACTCCGGCCATCTCCGGCGGTCCTAGACCACGCCGTTGGTCGCGTTCGAAGTGGAGCACGACGACGTTTCGATCTATCCGCGTCGATCTGGAAAACGCGGCCTCCCCTGCTCGTGTGCACGCCCTACTTCACCTAGGGTTTGCGATGGATGCGGCGATTCCCATCGGCACGGCACCCCTGGACGTGCTGGTGCTGCCCGACGGTTTTGCTGGTGGTGGCGTTTGGGCTTGCACCGGCCTGGTCGTGGTTTGGCGCCGCCGTGACTGGCATGTGCCACCATGCCGCCATGGACGCCTCCAAGCTTCACCAGGTACTCCTCTTTCTCCCTCTCTGCTCTCCTCTCTCCTTCTTCCTTGGCTCTAGCTACTGGTTGGCCTGATTCTTGTGCTGCTGGTGCCTACTAACCATGCTATGCTATGCTTGTGTTCTTCCTAGTCCTACTGATGATATGCCAGATGCTCTGCTATGCTCAATTACTTGCTACCGCTAGCCTAGTTAAGCTTGTTGTTGCTCCTGTGCTTGATCACATGCTCATTTGATCCTGTTACTAGCAGTGGCTAATTGGCTAGTGCTAGTGGTGATTGTTGTCCACTCCTATGGATTGCATCTGCTCCAGATGCTCCATTTGGAACCATCTTGCTAGTGGTTAGGTTATTGGCTCATTGCTTAAGTGATCCTGATGATTATCCTATGCTACTGCAAATATATATGCCTGTTGTAGCTGCTTACCATGTACCAGTGAGCTGTTGTTTCTTCTAATAGCACATTGACCTTGGATTAATGGCTATGGTGCCTCTGGTACCCTACTGGTTGCCTCACTGTATTGTTGCTGCTTAACTGAGCAATGAATTTGATTAAATTCTTGCACTGGCTACTTGTATATAGATGAACTGCTTATGCAGTGTTGATTATATGCATGGATTTGTGATGTGTATTATCTCCAAGACCAATTGGGAGATTTAAAAATAGTATCAACCCATATTGGGAGATGATGACTTATATCTATTGCTATTGGACGGGTTTGTGGTTGATGTGACCATAGTAGCAATTGCTACTACTTTGGTTGCTCTCACTGTTGTATGAAAATGGTTGGCTTATCTCAATGGAATCATGCACAATAGGGAATCATATATATATGAATGCCATTGTGAACTATTTTGTTAAGAAATAACTAATTACTGATGGTTTAAATAGATAGGGATGCTAGGTGGTCTCTGTGGCTCCTAGTGGCTGTGTACTGCTCTAGTCGTTCGCTATTTGTGCATCTATTATCTTCTATTTGCACAAACTAGCCTCTGGAAAGTATATGTCTTTGGTTGCTCTCTTTCTTCCAGCATCTCTTGGTCTATACCAAGTGATGTTAACCCCTTTATGAGCATCGGCTCATTGATATTGTGTGAGCATGCATAAGTATGGATTGGATCCTCTAGATCCACTCTAGGTATTGGTTATACCTTGCTCCAGCTCCTAGATGGTTGCTTTTGGTTGATGATGAGCTTTACTGATGGATTTGGTTGTCTATTCCTTCTCCTCCTGGCTCCTGGATATTCTTGCCTTATGTCACCATGACTACTGGTTGGTTTGCTTTGGTTTGGGTTTGAGAATATAGATGGTTTGTGAAGTATGGTTGTGTTCTTGGTGAAGAACAACTATGAACAGCTATGAATAGTTGTTGTTGTTCCTTTGTGTTTCTGCTGAATGTGAGATGGGTCGATGGCTGTGGCCTCTCCAGTTGAATCTATCTATTTGTAGCAGTTTTCACTGCTGCCTATACTTGACACACATGCCTGGTGCATTTGGTGACTAAGCCTGTGGTGGTGTGGGTGTTGAGCATGCAAGGCTCCTTTTAAACATAAGGCTTAAGCCCAAATTTAAATTAATAAAGCCACGAACGGCACATAATTACAGGATGCTAATAGAATAGCTTATAAGACACCAACACACACAAGCACACACCGAAAACACGACACATAGCTTGATCGTCGGAGTCCTCAGCCACCAAGGCAAAGCCCTACACTTGAAACAGCGGCAATTGACACTCGGAAGGGGCTCGTCGTCGAGGAGGAACCATCCTGCGCGCACATCAAATGGCCAAAGGTCGTGGTCCATCTCCGGAGCCGAAGGAAGTCCCTGCTCCCTCGCCCTGGATCGAAGGGCACCATACCCTCGGCCGTAGTCACTCACTCTAGAGCTCGAACGGAAGACAGGGACACTGAGACCAAAGAGCAGAGGCCAGGTTTGGCCACCGAGAACAGCCAAGAACACCACGAGACCAACTCCACTGCCGGACATGAGAACTCTCCCGGCCTGATGTAAGATGAAGGTGCCACGAAGGAACAACCGCTCAAAGGAAAGGCGCCCTCGTCGGAGAACCGACGAAGAACGATGCATATGAAACCCGCCACTGCCTCCAAGATGGACCAACATCACACAACACCTTTACCCGAAACAGCGCCTTCAAGAAGGGCACCATGCTGAGGCATAACCACCACCCATTCCGAGGGGAATTGGGTTTTCACCCGGGCACAAGGGATTGGTAGGAGGGAGGGGAACCACCTCGACGGTGCCTCCAGCGAGGGAGTGATGCCCGCATGCGTCACCACCATCGTGGCCTCTAGCCAGGGATTTCTCCCGGAGGACCCAGCCCCACAACCCACCGTGACGCACCCAGCCGAGCTCCAGCGACCGGCGTGACCACAGATCTGGTAGCAAAAGTATGGCCTTCAGATCTGGCGAGCACGACGCCGGAGAGATCATCACGCCAGACCAGCACCTGCCACCGAGCCGCTGCCCCCGCAGCCGAGCACGACGGCCAGCAACTACGTGAGCGCCACCCTGCCGGAGAGTCGACGCCGCCCACCAACCCAGGGCCATCGCCCTGGATTCCGGAGCCCCCACCGAGGAAGAAACCCACATAAACCTCTCTTACCTCAGGCCGCCAACCGTCGGAGCAAGAGGAGTCCGCACCGCCGCCGCCTCGGTCAAGATGATCCCGGCACGGAGATCCTCCACCTACACACCGCGCGGGGGGCGAGAGCTCACATCCCCACCGCCACCTTCACTGGCGATGTGAGACAAGCTCATCGGCGTCTCTGGGGGCGACGAGGAGGGGGAAGAGGGGAGGTGAGCGGCAGCGGCACGGGGTAGGGTTTCGCCCCCTCGGTCGCCAGGAGGGGGCGACGTCATGAGGGTGAAGCGATTTTGATGGAAGGCTCCTTGTGAGCTATGTGTGTTCTTGGGTTGAAACTTGAACCCACTTTGGCTCCACTTTGGCTGGTTGATGATTATCTCCCCTTTGGCATTGTTTTTGGACTAACCAGTGGCATTTCCACTTGTTTTATCAATTAATGTTTTGTTTATTTTATGTATGCAGGGTTTCAAGACTTCAAAATTCACAGGGACGGAAAGATTTAGCAGTTATAGTTTAGATTTTAGTTAGAGTCCAAAACTTGTAATCTTATTTTATTTCCTTTATTATATTCTTGTCAATTCTTGTATATAAAGAATATTGTAAAGATAATGTATGTGTATGATGTGATCAATAAAGCTCAAGGTTTTCCTTATGAGCTCTTTGTAATATTTAGAATTCATTTATGAAATATATTGTATAAGTGTTATATTGATTTGAATTATGAATTCATTTGAATATTTCTTACTTGTATTACTTTATGTTTGAAATTCAAATTGGAAATGCATATTCAAATTCTTTTCCAAATCCCTAGCTTTCAAAAGAGGTCATGTCGAAGTTCATAGCACTCCCATCACTCTAACCCTAATAGCAACGAGAGAGAAACCTCGATCACTCTTAGGTTTTATGCAATTAAGCACTAAATTTCCCCTGTTTTGCGATGCAGTGCATAACCCTTTACTAAATCTACCCCTCGTTTGTCCCAAGTTCTGGGATGTTACAAATTCATAGCTAAACTTGAAAAACTTGATGCTGAAAATGAGAAGTTAGATCTTTTAACTCAAGAAGTTTTGTCTTTTAAGAATCTCCTACAACAAAAGAACCATGAAGAAACCATCCAATATGTGCAAGAAGTAATAGATAAATGTTGGGAGACTTTTTATGCTATGGAAAAAGAAGAAACACTTATGCTTGCTAATGATAAACAAATAGAAGAAGTGAAAATGCTTAGTGAAGTAAGAGAATCATTATTAGATCTTCATAAGTGTAACTTGCATGAATTAATTGCTATTCTTGAAAAATTCTCTAAAGATCCCACTATCAATGTCAATCAAGCTGGTTTTGGTTCTTATATTGCTAACTATGTCATTAAAGAAAAGATACAAAGATATAACAATGAAGATATGATACCACCTAAGCTTGGGGATGCTTGGATCCCCAAGATTTTAATTTCTATTAATAAAGAGACACATCATGCTATTCTAGATTTAGGATCTAGTGTCTCAATTATATCTAAGGAGCTATTTGATTTGCTTCATCTTAAAAATAGGTATGAATCTCTCTCTCTCTCAGTACAATTGGGGTGTAATGGATGTGTGGATGATCTAGAGGTGGCAGATCTTCGCAAGAGTCGATGATGGTCTTCTCCTTCTTCAAATCTGAACTCCTCTGTTCTGGTGGGAATGGTGGATGTTTCTCTCTATTTCTGTTGTTGTTCCCTTTACGAAATAGGCTTGTATTGATATGAGGAAGGAGGCAACGCTCAGTACGGGTAGGTGGTACGGTCGGCCCCGCCCGTACAGATGTCCGCTAAACACCCTGCTGCGCGAGGATCAATTTGGCTTCAATAGGATATCTTCATATTTTGTTGCAATCAACTCATAAATACCCCGAGATCCTCCATAAGTGATGGTTCCTGAAATACATAATTCAAAACAAGGTTTCGCCTGGATTGCGACATTAACATTAGTTGAAACATAAAATCCAATGAAAATCAAATGAAACCAAGTGATATGTAGTGAAGAATCCTCACTAAAAAGCATCAACATATTCTGAGCTATTAATCTCCTTTCCCATAAAATGTTCCTCCTATTGCAGTCTAGTGTAGACTTAGACATCTGGTTTAAGGAACGATAAAATAAATGTAAGATGAGCCATTCTTCCATCCCATTGTTGGCGTAGTTTCTTACTGATTCCTTCATCTTTTCCCATGCGGGCGCTAGTGGTTCGTGGTTTCCTAAAGCATGTAATGTTAGAACAAAGTTGCGTCTTCTTCGCAGGTGGGAAAACTTAGTCATAAACATGTTGCAACAAGTTTACCAAGAAGTAATAGTTCCCGAAGCAAGCGATAGCAACCATTCTTTTGCCTTTCCTCTAATTGAAAAAGGGAAAAGGTACAACTTAACAACATTTGGATTAACATCTTTAATGCGCAACATGTCACACATCTCAGTAAAAGTGCTTAGGTGCATACCGGCATCCTCAGAAGCGGAACCTCCAAATTGGTTTTGATGAAGCAAGGTTAAAAATGAGGTTCAATTTCATAGTTTTTCGTATCTACGGCGGGCCGAGTGATGGGTGCATGCAAGTAATCATCATTGGGAGTTGCAAACTCCCCATACTTGTTTGTTGCCATACTAGAAATTTTTATGGGTTTTAGATCGAAGTAAACAAGTAAACTAAGAACAAAAAGGTAAATTAATATTATTTAGTTTTTATTAAGAATACAAATAAAATCACTAACAAGCAATAAACTAAAACAAAATGGAACTATTAAAATGAACATCTAGTGAACTCACCAGGGGTAGCAATTGCTTCCCCGATAACGACGCCAGAAAAATGGTTGACACCTTTTATCCAAATTATGGATTTTAGTATTAGAGCCTTTTCCCTAGAGACCTAGGTTTATCGAATCCACGGGAAGATTATTTTTGGTGTAAGATCACTTGAACAAGACTCCTAGTTTTCTCTTAACTTTTGTTTTACCAGATCAACATTTTTCTTGTGTTGTTTGTGTATCTATGGTTTGGAAATAGGACTGGATTAAGGTTTCACCTACAGCTGTGCGTTACTAGATGGGATTCAAAGATAAAATAACTCTCACATGTGTCTGTATACTTAAATAAAGATGCCACATATAATATGGGCGACACATCCTAAAAACATCACAATTCCGCATGCCAAGGTCTTTAGGATAAATTATCCACCTGTGGAGTCGTGGTATATTAAGATAAATCAGACAATAGCGTTAGGATCCATGACGTCACCATTACTCCCTAGAAGATATTCACACTATTGACTCATGAATGTTGCCACTTGAGCATGGCATCAAATCATGCAACTAAATCTACTCAAACCTCAATACCTTACCTATCCTTCTACTTCAGGTCCCTATCTAACCTTGAGATCAAGATAAAAATATCAAACACAAGAAATGGATCTCTGTTACCATATTACACAATATTTCATGGGTAAAATAGATGCACATGATGTTGCGAGGCTAGGACTTAGCCCATATCCTCTGAGGACTACTCACACATGATTAGGTCAACAATCATAAACATTGTATTATGAATCTCAAAGATATGAATGATAAATAGTCTTAACAATATCGCCAATCATGAATGAATCAAGATTACAAGTAGGGAGAGAGAGGATGGAGATGATGATGATGAGTCGATGAAGTCGATGGCGGCGACAACATGGCTTGGGTGGAGATTGGATCTGACTATGGCGGCGGAATGTGGTTTTTCTCTTTGTGTATCTCTCAAATGCCATGGATGCCTTCACATTTTACATCGGGTTTGACGAGACAAAGCCATCGACACATGGTACGAGCAGGCCGTACGAGCGGTCATGACCTCACTAGTGGTTGTTAAACCTTCTACAATTCAGTTCAGGGCCCTAGTTGACTTGATGACATCTCCAACTCGTAATTCTTCATTAATTGCCATTGATTTCCTCCTAAATACTTCCATTTCTGCACAAAACAAAAAAAAGAAGAATGTTTGCACATCTTCGCATTAATTAGCTCTTATTAGAGGGTCTTGGAAGATCTTTTTTCATACAGAGACAAGGTACCCCGTTTTAGATGGAGATAATGTGGTCATTTTCACGAGCCATCAGTCCCCCACAACACAGAGCCAAGATGGCAGCCAGAGGTGAGAGAACAAAAAAAAATTGTGGCCGAACACGGCGATGGTTCTTTTTTTATTTAAGAAAACACAAAATATTGCGCAAACGCTTTCTAAGAATGCATATCAAGACTCCACTAGTACCATGAGTTGGGCACATGAGACAGGGCTGCCGGGCACTGATCTGCAGGCGCCGGACCGAGACTGTGGTACACAAATCCATGGGATAATTTGCCTGCTCTGATTTTCCCACTAGGTGAGATATGTTGTACCAGTCGTCGATGGTAATGTCCAACGCTAGGTACACATCCCGTTCACCTTGATCCACCTAGCCTTTTTTAATTCCGCGATATCCAAGATGTTTGTAGGGATGATGGCATTCGTGTTTTGAAGATTCCAGGGTGTTCTCGCGGCAGTTCAGGAGAATCACGTGTGTCAAACGATCACAATTTTGCAGAAGTGGCGAGGAGGGTTGATGACACTGCATACTACATTTGACGGTCTCATTTCTCGCGGTGAAATCCCTCAGTCTGACCTTGTGGTTCGGTCTGGCAATGGAGGCTTCCTAGTTGTTTCCTTGTTGAAGGCATTGCTAAGGGATTGGACCTTCTCCGGGGTGGTAAAACCCATGTTCTGATCATGCTGGTTAGACCGAGCTTGTGCACATTTTTTCGAAAAGGAGAGTACGCCCGAGCCTCTGCATTGATCGATGAGTACAACCTTCTTTATTAATTTATTCAACAAAGGTGTCACAAGGATCAAACATCAAAGAACCCGATGCCACCACACAACAAAGATCGTGCCAACAAGGCCTTATACCCTGAAAAATGAAACCCCCATCAACTAGGAACCGAGAATATCGCATACCCGAGACACCCACTAAGCGAAACATGAGTGTTCATCGGGTCTAGAAGATTCTTAGCGAGTGCCTCATGCACACGCTACAGAAAAGCTGTCAATGTCATCAACTATTTGTCCATCTTCAGGGCTACAAAGTGTACCGTCAACGCTACCATGGCGCCAGACAACGCCCCCACCATGTGCGAGTCCATCACACCGCACCCGCCACCGAGGCCCGGCTACACCATGCCACTCTCTCCATCGACGTGGTAGAAGCACACCACTCCACCTCTTACCTCTACCATCAGACAACTTCTCCAAAAATAATGCCCATGAGGGAGAACGACACAGAAAGCACCGCCATCGTACGATCTGGGAGATCTAAGGCTTCCACAGAGTAGCACGGGTGAGTAGACGCAGGCTGCAACGGCAATGCCTCCAACAAGGTAACGATGCAAATACACCATCATTGCCCTCCATGACCTAAGTCGTTGCTCGGTTTTCATCGGCACCGCGCCTGCTCAACTCATTGTCGAGACTAGTTGCGTGATAGATTTGTTGGCCGACCACCTCCGACGGAAGAAGGGGCCACCACCGCCATGGTCGAGGCTAATGCCCATGACTTCATCATGTTGTGGGCAGAGCCCAGGAGTACCACCGAGCGCCATTGTCGGGGAAATCGAGATGCAGAAAAGGTGTTGTGCATGTCATGGTCCGACAGAGGCCATATAGCCCCAGATTAGACTGGAATGCACCATACCGCCGCCAGCTCGTTGGGGCACCCTGGCTGCCGCCCGTATCACTATTGGAGAGATGATCGTGGCAGATGCTGCTTCTGCGACACGAAGTATGGCCAAGGAGATCCTCCACCGCTATCATAGGCTTTGATGCCTCCGAAAACGGTTGTAGAAGATGGGTATGTCAGGAGAAGTCCAGGAGGAGGTGGGGTGGGATGCCCCTTGCGGCGTGGTTCCGCTGCACGATGGTGGGGAGGGTTAGATTTTTGGCGGTGTTCCAAGCCAGTGATATTAGACGATTGAATGTGCATTGTTACCTTCATGGAGATGTCATTATGGAGGTGTCTTTTATGGAGAACCTTTCGGAGTTTACGTGGCATCACCTTTGCTCCTGATGTTGCGAGTCTATGGAAACTTCGGCAAGGACCACGAGTATTTTTCTTCTTCTTCTTCTTTTGTTCATTCCGCGGTGGGCATCATTGATGCTTTTTAGACATTATGTTGTTGCAGAAGCCAAACGTAACCGGTATTATCTTGATATTACTTAGCTATCAATTAATAATAATTGTATATACTCCTTTTATCACGGCAGAAATAATAATTAATGTTGCCATAGACTGTGCCATTTTCGATCACGGGGGAAGAAAACGACACGGAGGAGGCAGGACCATGATCTGAACCGTGTCTTGCTTTGCTTGCAAGCCATCCATCTTGTTGCTGGCAACACCAGCAAGAACCAAACGCGGCAGCTTGACACTACAGTCTCGTTATATTTTCTCTCCAACCACGCGAACGGTTTGCTCGACATGACCAGAAAACAACGGAGCAGACTCTGACATCCAAAACAACGGCTGGGGAATCCTGAGTTCCTGAACACGGAAAGGAACTGGGCTGGTCACTTGGATCCGTTTTTGTTTACAAGCGTTTTTCAGGCAGGCCTTGCATCGCTTTGGGATCCTCCGAGTGTGGTGGTCGCGCAAATCGTGTAGTAAGGCCATCTCCAGCGGCGCGACGCATTTCAGACGTCCGAAATGTCCGTTTGCGTCGGCCCGTGGACGCGTTGTGGCCCAGGGCGATCGTTTGCGTCGGGGTAGTTCCAGCGGTGCGGACGCATATTTTATCCGGGGACAGCGTCAAGGTCGCTAATGGCGTTTTACGTCCCGTCGAGGACTGCCGCCGGCGATCAGCCGATCCCGCGCGACGACGATCGTTCCGCGCGCGCGCCCAATACATTCGCAAGTTTCGCCGGCGTCGCGCGCGCGGGAACGCCTCGCGCGCCAACGCCGTTTCCCGCCCCGCGCGTGGCTATATACGGTGGACACCGCCGGATGCGACGGGCACACCTCACACTACCATCCATCCATGGCGGACCACATGAGTTGGGAGCAAGTTGTTGACATTTGCCGCCGGCTCCACCCGGAGGAGGAGGAGGACGAGGTAGCTGCCGGCCGGCGCTGAGGCCCGGCAGCGGACTCGGAGGTCGCGCGAGGCGAGGTGGAGGCGGAGGCGGCAGAGCGCGCGGAAGGGCGCCTCGCGGCGACCGAGGCGGAGATCGCCAACGCCATGGCCGAGCTCGCCGGCCGCCGAGGGCCGAGCTCGCGGAGGCGCGGCGGCCCTCGCGGCTCCTCCGGCCGACGCCGTCATCCACGACATCGCGGACGACGACCCCCCGTGCCCGTGCGCTTCGAGTGCTCCGGTGAGCGGCGGGTTCTGCCGCGTCCTTCGAGTCCCCGGCGGGGGACGCCCGGCGCCGCCAGGCTTTGGTGGCGGAGGAGGAAGCCGCCGCCTATGCGACGGCCATGGCTAGGGGTTAATGTGCTCCGACCTGGACTCGCTCCAGCGTAGGGGCCGTTCTCCCGCGCGGGTCGAGCGGAGAACCGGGAGCCGGAGGTCGCCATCGCCGCCGGGACGACGGCCGTGGCGGCGGCTAGGGACGGGGCTCGCTCGTCGCCGACGTGGCGGCGATCCGAGCGGCGGTCCGGCGGAGGAGGACGCGGCGGCGGCGGAAGAGGAGGCCGGCGGCGGCGGCGGTCCGGGCGGCGGCAGAGGAGGAGGCCGCGGCGGCGGCGGAGGCGGCGGCTAGGAAGGTTGCCTTTGCGACGGTGGCGCCGCGTGGCCGATCGAGATGTCCGTTCGCCGCCGTGCGCGCGCGCGAGTGCAAGAGCCGCTCCCGCTCGACGACGGCGCCGGCCCATCCGGCGGCCATTAGTAGGGCGCGCGCGCTGCGAGTAACCGAGGCCGGTGTGAGCCGCGCGACGGCGAGTAGGTACGGCAATTGTAGTTTTAGGTTAACTCGACTAACCATCTCCGCAAAGATGGTCCTTTTGGCCAATCAATAGTAATGAAAAAATATTTTTCTTATCTAGATCATCGCCGACCGGGCCCGGATGTATCCAACGCGGACATTTTTCGCGACCGCCGAGCGTCCGCGGAGACGCAAACCCGCGCATATTTGGGCGAGGTTTGCGTCTCCGCGACTGGCCGGTCACTTTGCGTCGCCCCGCTGGAGCAGGACCCAAACGCATTTCCGATCACGGCGGACGAAAACGGTCGCTCAGCGACCATTTGCGTCGCGCCGCTGGAGATGCCCTAAACCGTAGGGACGGACCGGACTGACCGAGAGGACCGTCCGTCGAGCTTTCCCCAAGGACAGAATAGTAGGAGGCCACGTCCACGGACGAACCAACCCCTCACCAACCCTACCAAACCCAGACCACCACTGCCCACCCACCACGCACGGCGCAGACGCAACTCGGCAAGCCGCCGGGCCGATCCGCAACCCCCGGCGGCGGGCCCCGCGTGGCAGCTTCCGGCGTGGTGGCGCGCCGGACGGACTTCCACGCACGCCGACGACCCCGGCTCCCCGAGACCGACGTGGCGCGCATCTGCGCACGTTCATCCAAGGGTCAGCTCGCCACCAACCAACCCAACCCAAGGAAAACCAGTGACTCCAACAACCCCCCACCCGCCATGCCCCAGCCCTATTTAACCGCCCCCTCCCCCTCCGCCATTCTCCAAGAAGAGCTTAGCTTTCGGGTCATCCGCCTCGAGCTCTTCTTCCTTACACACTAAATCGTCTTGCAATTACTAGTTGTACCTAGCTACCTGCTCTTTCCTAGCAGTCGTCACTACTTTCTCGCCTTCCCCAACCTGTACCTCTACTTTCCTTCCCTGTAACCACCACCTGTACCCGCAATGGAGGGCTCCTTCAACGGCGAGGGCCTGTGCATGTCGGCGCCGGCGCGCCCCGCCGACCCGCTCAACTGGGTCAAGACCGCCGAGGACCTCACGGGCAGCCACCTCGACGAGGTCAAGAAGATGGTGGCGCAGTTCCGGGACCCGCTCGTCACCATCGAGGGCGCCACCCTCGGGATCGCGCAGGTCGCCGCCGTCGCCGCAGGCGCCGGCGTCGCGCGCGTCGCGCTCGACGAGTCCGCGCGCGGACGCGTCAAGGAGAGCAGCGACTGGGTCATGAACAGCATGATGAACGGCACCGACAGCTACGGCGTCACCACCGGCTTCGGGGCCACGTCCCACCGCAGGACAAAGGAGGGCGGCGCGCTGCAGAGGGAGCTCATCAGGTTCACCACCCACCCCATCCCGATGCTTATCTTCTTCTCATGATTTGGGTGTAGCAGCTTTTTTTTCTCCATGATCCTACCACGGTTCAGTTTAGGAAACCTGAAATTACTACAATGATACTCTATTTATTGTACCCAGCAGTTACTAGTACTAAAATAGGCTGTCCACAGCAAATCTTGGGCTGATTAAGCACCGGATAGGTAGCTTAGGCCTTGGGTTGTGTCGGCGCATGTGCTCTCTCTGCTTCTTCGTGGAAGCCCAAAAAGATCCTTCTTTTGTCTAGCTGCTGGTGGGACTAGCCATAAACTAGAACTCAAACTTTTCCTAAGCTAGCCATCGCCCTGTGATCCTTCTACTCTAGGATTTGGTCACAGATTTACCTTCTGCACCCCTCTTTGCTTGCAAGTACAACCACTCTACCTAGTATATTCTCCTAGTACAACTAGTAGTATGTTTCACTACCCAAGTAGCTTCATGATATCCAAGTAGCAATAGCTAGCATCACCTAATTTGTTCAGTTCCCACTCTTGTGCTCTGTTAGGTGGAGCATCTTAATCGCAGCTGATCCGTGCCCGCCTAGACACTCCACCATACACAATACAAAGTGGCGGCGACAGCTCCGTCGGCACGGAGAGCCCGCCTGCCAGAACGTCGCCGCCGTGGTCCACCACCATTTTCACGGAGAGAAGGAAGAAAGAAAAGAAACATCATTCTCCTCCTCACCGAGAACCCGGGCTGTTTAGCTTTGACAACACTCCACTCCACGATCGGCGATCGGTTGGTGGGGGGTTAGCTGTGCTGTAGTTGGGTTGGCTCGGTGCCCGCCGTCGTGTCTACCTATCATGCCAAGTGACGGACAAAGTCCTGCGCACCGCATACATAGTTTTATCGATCACACGTCCACACACGCAATTCAAGTTAGGTGAGGTGTTGTTGTTGCTGTTGTGCTCCAGCTCGCCTTGGTTGGACTAGTCATGGCCGAGGACAAGTTTCTCAGGACTTTTGCAGATAAGGCTCTAGGACATGTCTTGATTTTCCATGTACGCGATAGTGAATATTCAGCCCACTTGAGATTGAGAACGTGGGGTAGTGGCAAGCATGGGCACACCGGCAGTTTTTTCCTACTTTCTTTGCACCGACAGATACTCTGAATACCTGTCAGCACACTTGCACAAAAATACGCGTATCAGACTGACTTGGATCCTTCCTTGCGATGGGGAACATGTCTTACACAACAATAACATATTCGAGAGTCGGCACACCACGTAACTGCCTACTGGTTGATGCTTTCTGTCATTGGAAAGAGCCAAGGAACTAGCATAACTAATCATCAGTGGGGGTGTGCCATTTCTGCATGCTAGTTGTAATACTAGTGTTTCTGACATCTTAATAATATGTCTGACCATTGTCCTGCTGTGAGTTTCTGTATAAGCTGTTTCCAAACTGCACAGTCGGCAGGGACATTGACAGTACATAAAACTGACCGGTTCGCCTCTCCGTTTGCCAGGTTTCTCAACGCCGGCGCCTTCGGAACCGGCACCGATGGGCACGTGCTGCCGGCCGAGGCGACGCGCGCGGCCATGCTGGTCCGCATCAACACCCTGCTGCAGGGCTACTCCGGCATCCGCTTCGAGATCCTCGAGGCCATCACCAAGCTGCTCAACGCCAACGTCACGCCGTGCCTGCCGCTCCGTGGCACCATCACCGCCTCGGGGGACCTCGTGCCGCTGTCCTACATCGCGGGCCTTATCACCGGCCGCCAGAACTCGGCCGCGGTGGCCCCTGATGGCAGCAAGGTGACTGCTGCAGAGGCTTTCAAGATCGCCGGCATCGAGCACGGGTTCTTCGAGCTGCAGCCCAAGGAAGGGCTCGCCATGGTGAATGGCACCGCCGTGGGCTCTGGCCTAGCATCCACCGTGCTGTTCGAGGCCAACATCCAGGCCGTGCTCGCTGAGGTCCTGTCCGCCGTGTTCTGCGAGGTCATGACCGGCAAGCCCGAGTTCACCGACCACCTCACCCACAAGCTCAAGCACCACCCGGGGCAAATCGAGGCCGCGGCCATCATGGAGCACATCCTGGAAGGAAGCTCGTACATGAAGCAGGCCAAGATTCAGGGTGAGCTCGACCCACTGATGAAGCCGAAGCAGGACCGGTATGCCCTCCGCACATCGCCTCAGTGGCTTGGCCCTCAGATCGAGGTTATCCGCTTTGCCACCAAGTCCATCGAGCGCGAGATCAACTCCGTCAACGACAACCCACTCATCGACGTCTCCCGCGGCAAGGCCATCCACGGCGGCAACTTCCAGGGCACCCCCATCGGTGTCTCCATGGACAACACCCGCCTCGCCATCGCCGCTATCGGCAAGCTCATGTTCGCGCAGTTCTCGGAGCTCGTCAACGACTTCTACAACAACGGCCTCCCGTCCAACCTGTCTGGTGGGCGCAACCCGAGCTTGGACTACGGAATGAAGGGTGCTGAGATTGCCATGGCTTCGTACTGCTCTGAGCTGCAGTTCTTGGGCAACCCGGTCACCAACCATGTCCAGAGCGCGGAGCAGCACAACCAGGACGTCAACTCGCTTGGTCTGATCTCGTCCAGGAAGACCGCAGAGGCAGTTGACATCCTCAAGATCATGTCCTCCACCTTCTTGGTCGCTATTTGCCAGGCCATTGACCTTCGCCACATTGAGGAGAACATGAAGATAGCTGTGAGGAACTGCGTCATGCAGGTGGCCAAGAGGACCCTGAGCATGAACAACATGGGCGGCCTCCACATCGCCCGCTTCTGCGAGAAGGACCTGCTCACCGCCATCGATCGTGAGGCGGTCTTCGCCTACGCCGACGACCCCTGCAGCCCCAACTACCCACTCATGCAGAAGCTCAGGGCTGTTATGATCGAGCACGCCCTCGCCAATGGCGAAGGAGAGCGCGCCCTGGAGACCTCCATCTTCGCCAAGGTCGCCGAGTTCGAGCAGAACATACGCGCCGCACTGCCCAAGGAGGTGGAGGCCGCGCGCGCTTCCGTGGAGAACGGCACCCCGCTGGCGCCCAACAGGATCAAGGACTGCCGCTCCTACCCGCTCTACCAGTTCGTGCGCGAGGTCTGCGGCACCGAGTACCTCACCGGCGAGAAGACCCGGTCACCTGGGGAGGAGCTCAACAAGGTGCTCGTGGCCATGAACGAGCGGAAGCACATCGACCCACTGCTCGAGTGCCTCAAGGAGTGGAACGGCGAGCCCCTACCACTCTGCTGAGCAAGCGACGAGAAGAGGTAACACCACAGGAAAAGACATGAACACGTACACACACTGAATATAGAACGTTTCAAGACTCTGAAGCGCGGGAGGTTCCTTCCTGTTATATCTAGATGGCTGCCGATACTCTTGTTGTCTGTGTTTCTTTGTAGTTCAGTTGATGTTACCGTTGTTGTTTCCAGCTGCCGTGATGCCATGAACAGGGCAAGGCCGGCAGCTTCTCAAACTTGTGCTGTTGTAACTTGTATGTTGGGAGATCATAAGTGCATTATTTTGTTTCCTATTACCCTATGTTCTCGCCTTATTTTCTTATTTTTCGAGGGGTTATTATACTGAGTTGATCAATGATCACTGGAGAATATATCCAGTCATACCAACCTCTAAATTATATACCATGATACTAACTATATAGTAGCTTAAATGATCATGAGAAAATCTAGATGTTGTGTAACAAGAATCCCTGTGAAAATTCAATATGCACCATGAGAATAGAAGAACACAAAAATCCGTTGAAAAATAATACCACCAAACTAAAAGGAGCAAGATGATCGAGTCACTATTTACATGATCCCTATCTTAAAATCCGTTGGTATCACTATATAGGGATTTCACTCCTTGGTCATGTTTCAGTTTCCGATCTGTCAGTGCCTCCCTGCTTCCGAGTTCAAGAGACGTTCCCGTCGTTGTTTCCAGCTGCCGTGATTCCATGAACAGGGCAAGGCCGTCAGCTTCTCTTCTGCTGTTATAACTTGCATGTTTTGGAGATCATCAACTACATTATTTTGTTTCATAATACTCCATGTTCTCACCTTTGTTTCTTCCTATACTGAGTTCCTTGGTCTTTGCCATGATTCAGTTTCTCAACTGCTGGTGCCTAAGATTCTCGAACTGTCGGTGCCTCTAATTTGTTTCCGAGTGCTAGAGACACGCCCATGTTTCAGTTGAACTGGCTACCGCTGTGAATTGATTTTGTTTTGTTAAAAGAGTACCTTGAATTGAATCGATCTGTTTGCTAGGATGATTCGATCGTCATACACCTGGGTTCCTTAAAAATTAAGTGTCTCAATCCCCTTCCTCTTTAAAAAACGAGTTCAGAGTGGCAACTTGGCTTAGTTGAATCACAGTAGTTTTCTTGTTGATGAGTGGAGTCCTACTGTCCACCAATACATAGAAAGTTCAAAATTAAGAAAACTGGGACAACTCTTACACGTTAGATACTCTACTTCAAACTGGAAATACTTCAAGTCCCAAACCTGGCCATGCGATGTGACAGGCTCATCTAAAAGAGTACTAGTACTAGAAAAGATCCGTGGGGAGCAGAAAAGTGGTTGCCAAACTTGTGCTGTTGTAACTTGTATGTTGGGAGATCATGTCATCAAGTACACTGTTTTGTTTCATAATACGCCGGGTTCTCGCCCTTGTTTCTTATTGTACTGAGTTGATTGCTGAGCACTCATCGATAGTTTAGGGATTAATTAGCAGGGTGAGCTTCAAAATATGATTTTGTTCCTTGGTATTGTCATGTACTGTACTACTATACTGTTCTCGAACTGTCGGTGCCTCTGTTTCCGAGTGTATGAGACTTCCCCATGTTTCAGTTGAACTAGCTACTTGCTCCGGTGTCCAACCAGGCAACCCCTGTGATCTAATTGAAATGATTTGTTTGCGAGGATGATTCGATCGTTGGATGCCTCCTGCTGTGTATCATAAAAGTAATTCACTTGGAGGAACATGCATTCAGAGTCTCAATCCTCCTTGTTTTTAAAAATAGAGCTGAGAGTAGCAACTTGGCTCCACTGAATTAGAGTAGTTTTTTCCTGTTGATCAGTGCCACCCTACCGCGATACTGTCCACCAACACATCGAAATTTCAAAATGAAGAAAACTGACACAACTCTTACGCGGTAGATGATCTACTTGAAACATTGAAGATTTGAAGGTTCCAAGTCCCAAACCTGGCCATGTGACGTGACGGGCGGCTCATCTTCAAGATTAGAGAAGTTCCACGGGGAAAGGTGATGATGATTAGTTCAGACGTCAACTTGCTCTTCTGCAACCATCACCCTTAATGTGAGTACATTTCATGATCAATCAACGATAAGAAGTCCAGTCTGACAGCTAATTTCTCAATGCAGCCAAGTAGTTAGCAACCCTTTCTTGCATTGCCAACGATTGCTACGGATGCCAAACAAACCAATATATAATTATATGGGCGTGCTCCACGGAAGAAGAGATGTACTGCATGTCATTAACTAGCAGCCATGTTCCCATGACGATTGAGCATCGACATTTTTCTAGATGATACTTCGCACATGACGTGATCTGGCCGCAAGGTTTTGCATGGAGAACCGAGAGGACCAGATCTGGAGCATTTCTTTCAGTTTCATGGTTTATGCCTAGCTGCAGGCGAGGTGTGCGGACGAGGATGCGATGCGGCTTATATAATACTCACGCAATTTATATAGGCGTGCTCCACGCATAATGTCATTGATCGCCGGTCATCTACCGACGAGGCCACGCGGAGATCTGCATCGATTTTTAGATAATAACAGGTTGCACACGTGATGATGTCTGACTCTGACAGCAGAAGGTTGAATTGAATTACTAACTTCGCGCGCGCGGACAACCACAAGGATCGGATCTAGAGATCTGCTCTCGATCGTGGTTCCGCCTTGTCATATGTGCGTGCTTCTCCTACTCTAGACTGCTATACACTTGAAGGAGACGATGTTTGCAAAAATGGCAAATGGTGATGGAAGATATACTTTGTCTGTCAGTTGGGAGAAACTTGGGTAATGAAGAAGAAATCCCAGAATAGCATATTAGCATTGTACTCAATGTTCAAGAAATCGTGAATCGCTAACTTATCGGTCCGCCTCAAAATGGAGATTAATCGTTTATCGGACGATTAATCGATTATATCGGTCGACCATTTATCGGCTTTTTTTTTGTAAATTTTAGTTTTTGGCACTAAATTTTCTATAATATGCTATGTATAGATAATATTGAAGCATTGAATAGAAGCATTAACTTGATTCCTTGCATTTGAATCAACAAAAATGAAATTGTTTGAGCTAATGCATGGTTCTACAAGACTATAGAACGAAAATATCAACTTTCAGACCGAATTTCAGTAAAATTTTACTGAAAGTCGGCCAAAATATCGGTCATCGGACTGAAAATCGGCTGAAATATCGGTGCAGCGATAAATTAGCCGAGATGCCGAAATCTTATCGGTTACCACCCGATTCACGATAAATCGGCCGATTAATCGGTATCTCGGCCGATTTTTTGAATAGTGATTGTACTAGCCGCCTACGATTTAGCTAACTTCTATTACCTCCGTTTCTAAATATACAGTACTATAAATTAGGTTTCTAACGGAGGTAGTAGTATCTATCTCTGAACCAACGAGCATATCAAGTTGTCATCTTCTACACTAGGCGTGCCCAGAATTGTAGCGGGTCCAACCATTTGTCTGCTTCAGCATGGATTTGTTCAATCTATGTATGTCTATGGAAAGTTTGAAAACGCAGCAGCAAGCTCCGCTGAGATAGGTGAGACGGTGAGAAGATGGACCTAAACATTGGCGTGATATGGTCGATCTCTTTCACCAGAAATGTCTGTTCCAACTACCAAAGATTGAAAGGAAGGTGGTGCTCGACCAAACTTGTGCCAACAAAGTATGCACTGATGTCGCAACTGACAGGGTCCTTTTGGCTTTGCTAGGTAGTGTAACTACAGCACGTTGGACTCGTGGTCGTGGACCAGGTTCATCACATCGTCCAAAGTCTGGTTCTAGCTAAGCTCTGAACTGGAAAGTCAATGGCCGACACCGATCTGTGCGATGCGGCTGGCGGATATGTTAGAATACCGAAATCGCAGCAGCGAAATTCAACTGCTGCTCCATCCATGGTCGTAGCTCCATATGCAAGTAGTGCATGTTGATGGCGAGACGGTCAGGGAAGATGTCGCCGTGGGCGGAACCGATGAAATCGCACGTGATAGACGTACTGCCTAGCGTGGATCGAGCTGGGAACAGTTACGATTTACGAGCGACTGCACAGGCATGAACTACACGAGGCTTCTTCTTTTTTTTTTTGATACTCAACCATAACATATATTAACCAGAGATAATAGCAATGTCACTGGCTACAAATACCCGAGCACAGCACGGCACATCTCCCTGCCAGACAACAAGGGGATGATGTACCAGCTTCGCCCCAAACGACGCCAAAGCATTCGCCACTTTGTTACAGGCCCGAGGGCAATGTTTAACAGAAAAAAGGTAAAAAACAGGGGCAACAGCCTCTTGATTTCCTTGAACAGCACTCCATTCTCCGCACGATCGAAGTCATCGGAATTGACAGCTTGAATCAGCATGAGAGCATCAGATTCAAACTCGATTTGCTGCACCCCCAAATCATGTGCCGCCAAAACAGCCTGGAGACAAGCCATCGCTTCAGCCTGAAGAGCATTGCTCACATGGTCCAGCCGACCCGCCGCCGAGGCGATCACACTCCCTCTAGAGTCTCTGAGAACATAGCCCCATCCACCCAACGAAGAGGCATGAAAGAAACTGCCATCGGTGTTCATCTTCAACCTCTCCTCTCCAGGTGGGCGCCAGTTTTGGTTGACGGGGCCTTTCAGCACCGTGCTCTTGACACAGAATTGCTCATACTCAGCAGCACATCTAGCTGTGTTGAAAATCACCTCAGCCACATCAAGCTTTCCTTCACCAGCATTGATTTTGTTCCTATGTTTCCACCAGTTCCACAACAGAGCCACACACTTAATTTTTTTTTGGAGTCTCCAATTGCAGGATGGCATGAAGCACATCCTTTGGTCCATAACAGTCCAGGAGAGTTCTTCTAGTGCCCTCGAGACCTGCCCCAGCCCAGGCCTGACGGACACCCTTGCACCTCAAGAAAAGATGAGCCCCATCCTCACTTAGCCGATGACACACTGGGCAGAGAGGATCAAGGTCGACCCCTCTCCTCATAATATTGCCTCTGTGAGGCAGGCTGTCATGCGCCACACGCCAAAGAAATTGCTTTATATTAGGAGGACATGGGCAGGACCAGATGTCCTTCCACGCAAAGCCAGCAAACTGGCCGGAATTGTCAATCCCAGTAGCACTCCCCTGATGCTCCAGCAAAATTTTGTGAAGTTTGTATGCAGATTTGACCGAGAAAAGCCCCTTCGGCTCAAGTCTCCAGGCCCAGGTGTCTTCCAGCTCAAGGTTAACTGGAATACTGAGCACATGAGTCGCATCAGCAGGCCAAAGGCACTCGGAGACCAAATCAATATCCCACGATCCAGTGATAGGATCCAGCAGATCGTTGACATGGTTCAGCATAAGTTGTCCCTTATTTGTGATCAGAAAAGGGCTGCCACTCCTAGGCACCCAAGGATCAGCCCATATATCAATCGTATTTCCTTTGCCCACCCGCTTGATGACACCATCTTTCAGCAGCTGAATACCTTTTAGGATGCTTCTCCAGGAGTAAGACATTCCATCCACCGGTTCTGCGCGCAACACACTTGTATTGGGGTAGTATTTTGCCTTTAACACTCTAGCACACAACGAGGTAGGTTCCGTCAGCAATCTCCATCCTTGTTTGGCCAACATGGCGATATTGAAGGAGTGGAGATCTTTATATCCTAACCCACCAACCTTCTTAGATGAGGAGAGCTTCTCCCAACTCATCCAATGAATCTTGTTTTCGTCCTCTTGCTGGGCCCACCAAAAACGGCAAACCATAGCACTAATCTGGTCACACAGGCTCTTAGTGATGTCAAAACAAGACATAGCAAAAATAGGAATGGCTTGGGCACAAGCTTTGATCAGAACCTCCTTCCCCATCTTAGAGAGCCATTTCTCCATCCACCCAGATATGAGCTTCCAGATTCTATCCTTTAGATAGCCAAAAATCTTTGTTTTTGATTTACCAATATACACTGGCAGCCCAAGATATTTCTCATTTGGCGCCTCCTTTGTTATTCCCAGAGCCTCCATCATACTCCTCTTCTCGCTTTCTTGAGTATTCTTGCTAAACACCAAAGAGGATTTGTCAATATTAACAGTCTGGCCCGAACAGCTCTCATAAAGCTCTAAGATTTGCAGTAGATGTACTGTACTGTCATCATTCACTTTGAGCAGGATCAACGAGTCGTCAGCGAACAGGAGATGATTGAAACTGGGCGCCTCCTGCGCCACCCTCACACCTTCCAGCCTACCATCCTCATCAGCCGCATTAAGGAGGCAGGAGAACGCTTCACCACAGATCAAGAAGAGGTACGGCGAAATTGGATCCCCTTGGCGCAACCCCCTGCCCGGAATGACTTCCTCTGTCAAAGATCCATTGAGCTTGAAACGGTACTTCACAGTACAACAGCATTTCATAATCAAATTGATCCATCTTTCATGGAACCCCAATTTTCGCATCATTTGCTCGAGAAAACCCCACTCAACTCTGTCATAGGCCTTACTCATATCCAGCTTCAGCGCTGCCACTCCCTCGGTACCCGTCCTCTTATTATGCATATGATGTGTCACTTCGTAAGCTAGCAAAATGTTGTCAGTGATGAGTCTTCCCGGCACAAAAGCACTCTGATTTGGAGAGATGATCTCATCCAAAATGACTTTGAGTCTATTAGCCAACACTTTGGAGATGAGCTTGTAAACCACATTGCACAGACTAATCGGTCTTAGATCTTTCATAGCTTCAGGGTTCTTAATTTTTGGGATCAGAGTAACCCAAGTATCATTCCAATTTACAGGAATTGGGCCTCCATTGAGCACCTCTAGAACCTCCTTGATCACGTTTGAGCCCACCATCTCCCAATGTCTCTTATAGAAGATCGCCGGCATACCATCCGGCCCAGGAGCCTTGAGATCACCAATGCTGTTAAGAGCAACTCTGACCTCCTCCTCTCTAAAAGGTTGGAGAAGCGCCTCATTCATTTCTGCAGTCACCCGAGGCTGCACATGATTTAGCAGCTCCTGCGCTCTATCACCTGCATGGGAAGTGAACAATTCTTGAAAATAGTTAGTTATCACCGCCGCCATCTCCACCTCTCCCTCCACCATCAGCCCATTCGAGTTTCTCAGTTTCTTTATGCAATTGTGCCTCTTTCGTTCAGAGGCTTGGGCATGGAAAAACTTGGAGTTTCTGTCCCCTTTTTGCAGCCAATTGACATGTGCTCTCTGCCTCCAGAAACAATCCAGCTGGCGCTCCAGCTTATCCAGTCTTTGCCGCAACATATGTTCTTTGCGCACAGCCTCCTGGGACACAGTTCTGCGTCTGCAAGCCTCGAGCTCCTTTTTTGTGATGGAAATATTTTTTTCGAGTTGGCCAAAGGAGTTCTTGTTCCAATCAGAGAGATCAGCAGCAACTCCTTTGATGGCATCCATCACACCCCCACCCCGCCCGAGGGTCTCCCTCTCCCACGCATTTCTCACCACTTCCCTACAGCTTTCCTCCTCCAACCAGTAGGCTTCGAACCGGAAAGGGTGGGGCCCCGCCCCTCTTCTTCGGTGTCTTCTATCATCCTCCAGCTCCATGATAACTGGCCTGTGGTCCGAGTGACGAGGGTCGCCATTGGTGACCCTAAAAGCCGGGAAATGGGCACACCACTCCTTGGTGGCCACTGCCCTATCCAGCCTCTCTTTGATGTAATTGCTAGCAACATTGCAATTATTTCTCCAGGTGAAAGGATCACCTTCGAAGCCTAGGTCTTGGAGCTGGCACCCTTCCAACGCCTCCCTGAACTTATCCATGCACCCCTGGGGCCGAGCCGCCCCTCCCACCTTCTCCTCCTGACACAACACTTCATTGAAATCGCCCCCACACAGCCAAGGAAGATCATAGTGGTGTCTGATCGTCCTCAGCAGCTTCCACGTTTCCTCTTTCTTGTCTGACTTGGATTCCCCGTAAATACCGGTAAAACGCCACCTAAAGCCATCCACCTCAGTGATCTCAGCATCAATGTGGTACCTCGACTTCAGCCCAGCCTGCAGGTTCACAGTACTTCTCCAGAACAAGACAAGACCCCCACTTTGTCCCTCACAATCTTTCGCCACCATATGAGTCAGTCCCAACTTCCACCTCAACCATTCGAGCCTCATCTTGTCTAGCTTAGTTTCCGACAAGAACAAGACATCGGGATCCACCTCCTTCTGAAATTTCAGAAGGCCTCGAATTGCCGGGCCATTTCCCAAACCCCGGCAATTCCACCACGCAATCCTCATTGATCAGCGCAGGGCTGTACCGACAGCCCCGTTAAGATTTCGGTGTTAGAGCTCCTCAGCTTTTTTCCTCCCCTTTCCTCAACCTCCTCCTCAATGTCCATTGGTTCGGCTCCCCTCTTCGCTCCCACTTCTACTCCAGTAGCTTGGCCAGCTCCAAGACGGAGACTGCCACACGTCTTCCTTACTCTTTTCTTATATGTTCTGGTAGGTTTGCGCTCCTTCCCGTTTTTCAGATTGGCTATGTTCATCTCTCCCACCTGTGACATGGGGTCGCCCTGCATATCCGTCACTCCCGACTTATCTATAGCCTTACCAGCAGCTTCCGCCCCAACCTGGGTTGTGCTCATGCCTTTTCCATTCTTCTCTATTGGGGTAACCAAATCAACACCAATTATACTATTATTCTCCTCTACGAAAGATAGTTGTTTGGTTGTACGAAAGATAGTTGTTTGGTTGTACACGAGGCTTCTTCTGACGGACATATGCATCGCCCATCCGATCCGCTCGTCTGCACAAGCAGAAGCATACCGTTTCAATTTGTCTCCATCTGTTTTTTTTTTTTTTTTGAGAATACTTTTTTTTGAGGGGTGACTCCATCTGGTAATAACAGAGTAAATCGCGGGCCGGCTCTACGTATCCGCGGGCGAGCGCGCGATGACAATACAGCCCGTTAGGGGGATCCATGCAGTATGAATTGCGTTCCCGCCTGCAGCAGTTTCTTCATAGGCCGATCCCATGCGGACGAATACATGAACTCATTTTAAGAAATTAAACATTGCTAAATCTGAATTTTCAAAATTTAAATTATTTTATTAAATCTAAATATAAAGATCATGAACATTTCTAAAATCTGAATTTTTTAAAGAAGTTTTTTTTAAAATCATGAACATTTTCAAAAGAAAAATCTCACGAATAAACCAGCAAAGAAAGAAAAGAAAACCCAACAAAACAACCAGGAAACAATGAAATGGTGGAAAAACGCCTAGGGGAAAAAACGTTTCGGCCCTCCGCGTCGCTCCCCACGGGCGACAGGAGGGCGAAAAACCCTAGCGCCCGAGCCCCGCTCCTCTCCGCCCCTCCCCGCCGCCGCCATTGGTGCAGGCCGTCGGGCAAAGCCCGCGCGGTACCGGCGGCGGCGGAGCTTCCCTTCCCCGCGCACGTGTAGGGGAGACGGGGGTCTCCTCAACAGGTGGCGGTGCTCCCAGGTCGGTGGGATTTCAGCGATGCGACGGTGGGTGGTGACGAGGCGGTGGCGTGACCCCTTGGTCGCGGGACGACGCAGTGGCTCGGGCCAGCGCTCAGATGGCCCTGATCTGGGCCCTTTGGGCCCCATCTGGGTCCGGGCGGGCTGGCTCCCTGCCCAGCGGTGCTCTTCTTGGCGGACGGACATGCGGCTGGAGTTGGGGGCGGTGAGGTCAGTGATACGTCTCCGACGTATCGATAATTTCTTATGTTCCATGCCACATTATTGATGATATCTACATGTTTTATACACATTATATGTCGTATTTATGCATTTTCCGGCACTAACCTATTAACGAGATGCCGAAGAGCCGCTTGTCGTTTTCTCGCTGTTTTTGGTTTCAGAAATCCTAGTAAAGAAATATTCTCGGAATTGGACGAAATCAACGCCCAGGGTCCTATTTTGCCACGAAGCTTCCAGAAGACCGAGGGAGAGTCGAAGTGGGGCCACGAGGTGGCGACACACCAGGGCGGCGTGGCCCGAGCCCCGGCCGCGCCGGCCTGTGGTGTGGGCCCCTCGTGCCGCCTCTTTACCTGCCCTTCCGCCTACTTAAAGCCTTCGTCGCGAAACCCCCAGTACCGAGAGCCACGATACGGAAAACCTTACTGAGACGCCGCCGCCAATCCCATCTCGGGGGATTCTGGAGATCACCTCCGGCACCTCGCTGGAGAGGGGATTCATCTCCCGGAGGACTCTTCACCGCCATGGTCGCCTCCGGAGTGATGAGTGAGTAGTTCACCCCTGGACTATGGGTCCATAGCAGTAGCTAGATGGTTGTCTTCTCCTCATGTGCTTCATTGTCGGATCTTGTGAGCTGCCTAACATGATCAAGATCATCTATCTCGTAATTCTATATGTTGTGTTTGTCGGGATCCGATGGATAGAGAATACTATGTTATGTTGATTATCAATCTATTACCTATGTGTTGTTTATGATCTTGCATGCTCTCCGTTATTAGTAGAGGCTCGGCCAAGTTTTTGTCTTAACTCCAAGAGGGAGTATTTATGCTCGATAGTGGGTTCATGCCTCCATTAAATCCGGGACGAGTGACGTAAAGTTCTAAGGTTGTGGATGTGCTTGTTGCCGGTAGGGATAAAACATTGATGCTATGTCCGAGGATGTAGTTATTGATTACATTACGCACCATACTTAATGCAATTGTCCGTTGTTTTACAACTTAATACTGGAAGGGGTTCGGATGATAACCCGAAGGTGGACTTTTTAGGCATAGATGCATGCTCGGATAGCGGTCTATGTACTTTGTCGTAATGCCCAATTAAATCTCACAATATTCATCATGTCATGTATGTGCATTGTTATGCCCTCTCTATTTGTCAATTGCCCGACCGTAATTTGTTCACCCAACATGCTATCTTATGGGAGAGACACCTCTAGTGAACTGTGGACCCCGGTCCATTCTTTTATACCGAAATACAAATCTGCTGCAATACTTGTTCTTTACTGTTCTCTGCAAACAATCATCATCCACACTATACATCTAATCCTTTGTTACAGCAAGCCGGTGAGATTGACAACCTCACTGTTTCGTTGGGGCAAAGTACTTTGGTTGTGTTGTGAAGGTTCTACGTTGGCGCCGGAATTCCTGGTGTTGCGCCGCACTACATCCCGCCGCCATCAACCTTCAACGTGCTTCTTGGCTCCTCCTGGTTCGATAAACCTTGGTTTCTTTCTGAGGGAAAACTTGCTGCTGTGCGCATCATACCTTCCTCTTGGGGTTCCCAACGAACGTGTGAGTTACACGCCATCAAACTCTTTTTCCGGCGCCGTTGTGGGGAGATCAAGACACGCTGCAAGGGGAGTCTCCACAATCCAATCTCTTTACTTTGTTTTGTCTTGCTTTATTTTATTTACTACTTTGTTTGCTGCACTTATATCAAAACACAAAAAAATTAGTTGCTACCTTTACTTTATTTACTGTCTTGCACTCTATATCAAAAACACACAAAAAATTAGTTACTTGCATTTACTTTACTTGCTTTATCATGTTTCCTCCTAAGTTTATTCTTAAAGATGTACCGGTAGGCCGAGGGTCTATCCTCGGAAAAGATAACATAGAAATTTTTTTCACTCAAATTAGTACTGCTGAAGATTTTGAAGATAGACACTTGGTAGAACTTGCTCCTACTTATGAAATTGCTGTTGCTTCTCTAGTACACGCGCTAGAAGCTAGATTTGTTAATCTCAATCCCGTAATTCAACATATGTTTCTTACACTTAGTGATATGGAAGAAGGAGAAAAGAAAGATTTTGTATTAGAAACCCTTCTTAAAGAATTTGGGGGAATAGCAAGAGAAGCTAGAAAAGTCTTTACTAAATATAATATGCTTGGATCTTATACAAACTTTGCTAGCACCCTTGAGAAGATGGAAAAAGATAGACAAAAGTACACTAATGAAGTTAATTATGAGGGGGATATTAAAACATCAATACCTTGCAAGCTCTTGGGAATGTGCGAGGCACTAGAAAAGAATTTTGATTGGATTGTTCCTGAAGATTTGTTTGATGAGAGTAGTAAGCCTAAGGGTAATAAAAAGGGAGCCTCTGAAACTTACATAGATAAGATACAATGCATAGTTGAGAAAACTCCCAACACCTCTGGTTATGATGTTGATACTTCGTCTCTCGATAATACTTGATACACACTTTCTGCGCCTAGCTGAAAGGCGTTAAAGAAAAGCGCTTATGGGAGTTGTTACTACTGTAGCAACCTCTCCTTATCTTTATTTTATTGCATTTGTGTGCCAGGTAAAGTCTTTGATAGTAAAGTCAATACTAGATTTGGATTACTGCGCAGAAACAGATTTTTTGCTGTCACGAATTTCGACATGCCCCTCTGTAGGTAGCTCAGAAAAATATGCCAATTTACGTGCGTGATCCTCAGATATGTACGCAACTTTCATTCAATTTGGGAATTTTCATTTGAGCAAGTCTGGTGCCTCAATAAAATCCATCTTTACGGACTGTTCTGTTTTGACAGATTCTGCCTTTTATTTCGCATTGCCTCTTTTGCTATGTTGGATGAATTTCTTTGATCCATTAATGTCCAAGTAGCTTTATGCAATGTCCAGAAGTGTTAAGAATGATTGTGTCACCTCTGAACATGTTAATTTTTATTGTACACTAACCCTCTAATGAGTTGTTTCGAGTTTGGTGTGGAGGAAGTTTTCAAGGATCAAGAGAGGAGAATGATGCAATATGATCAAGAAGAGTGAAAGCTCTAAGCTTGGGGATGCCCCGGTGGTTCACCCCTGCATATTCTAAGAAGACTCAAGCGTCTAAGCTTGGGGATGCCCAAGGCATCCCCTTCTTCATCGACAACATTATCAGGTTCCTCCCCTGAAACTATATTTTTATTTCATCACATCTTATGTGCTTTGTTTGGAGCGTCGGTTTGTTTTTGTTTTTGTTTTTGTTTGAATAAAATGGATCCTAGCATTCATTGTGTGGGAGAGAGACACGCTCCGCTGTTGCATATGGACAAGTATGTCCTTAGGCTTTACTCATAGTATTCATGGCGAAGGTTGAATCTTCTTCGTTAAATTGTTATATGGTTGGAATTGGGAAATGCTACATGTAGTAATTCTAAAATGTCTTGAATAATTTGATACTTGGCAATTGTTGTGCTCATGTTTAAGCTCTTGCATCATATACTTTGCACCCATTAATGAAGAAACACCTAGAGCTTGCTAATTTGGTTTGCATATTTGGTCTCTCTAAAGTCTAGATAATATCTAGTATTGAGTTTTGAACAACAAGGAAGACGGTGTAGAGTCTTATAATGTTTACAATATGTCTTTTATGTGAGTTTTGCTGCACCGGTTCATCCTTGTGTTTGTTTCAAATAAACCTTGCTAGCCTAAACCTTGTATCGAGAGGGAATACTTCTCATGCATCCAAATCCTTGAGCCAACCACTATGCCATTTGTGTCCACCATATCTACCTACTACATGGTATTTCTCCGCCATTCCAAAGTAAATTGCTTGAGTGCTACCTTTAAAATTTCCATTCTTTACCTTTGCAATATATAGCTCATGGGACAAATAGCTTAAAAACTATTGTGGTATTGAATATGTACTTATGCACTTTATCTCTTATTAAGTTGCTTGTTGTGCGATAACCATGTTTCTGGGGACGCCATCAATTACTCTTTGTTGAATATCATGTGAGTTGCTATGCATGTCCGTCTTGTCTGAAGTAAGAGAGATCTACCACCTTAATGGTTGGAGCATGCATATTGTTAGAGAAGAACATTGGGCCGCTAACTAAAGCCATGAATCATGGTGGAAGTTTCAGTTTTGGACATATATCCTCAATCTCATATGAGAATACTAATTGTTGCCACATGCTTATGCATTAAAGAGGAGTCCATTATCTGTTGTCCATGTTGTCCCGGTATGGATGTCTAAGTTGAGAATAATCAAAAGCGAGAAATCCAAAATGCGAGCTTTCTCCTTAGACCTTTGTACAGAGCGGCATGGAGGTACCCCATTGTGACACTTGGTTAAAACATGTGTATTGCGATGATCCGGTAGTTCAAGCTAATTAGGACAAGGTGCGGGCACTATTAGTATACTATGCATGAGGCTTGCAACTTGTAAGATATAATTTACATAATACATATGCTTTATTACTACCGTTGACAAAATTGTTTCATGTTTTCAAAATAAAAGCTCTAGCACAAATATAGCAATCGATGCTTTCCTCTTTGAAGGACCTTTCTTTTACTTTTATGTTGAGTCAGTTCACCTATTTCTCTCCACCTCAAGAAGCAAACACTTGTGTGAACTGTGCATTGATTCCTACATACTTGCATATTGCACTTGTTATATTACTTTATGTTGACAATTATCCATGAGATATACATGTTACAAGTTGAAAGCAACCGCTGAAACTTAATCTTCCTTTGTGTTGCTTCAATACCTTTACTTTGATTTATTGCTTTATGAGTTAACTCTTATGCAAGACTTATTGATGCTTGTCTTGAAGTACTATTCATGAAAAGTATTTGCTTTATGATTCATTTGTTTACTCATGTCATTACCATTGTTTTGATCGCTGCATTCATTACATATGTTTACAATAGTATGATCAAGGTTATGATGGCATGTCACTCCGTAAATTATCCGTGTTATCGTTTACCGCTCGGGACGAGCAGAACTAAGCTTGGGGATGCCGATACGTCTCCGACGTATCGATAATTTCTTATGTTCCATGCCACATTATTGATGATATCTACATGTTTTATACACATTATATGTCGTATTTATGCATTTTCCGGCACTAACCTATTAACGAGATGCCGAAGAGCCAGTTGCTGTTTTCTGCTGTTTTTTGTTTCAAAAATCCTAGTAAAGAAATATTCTCGGAATTGGACGAAATCAACGCCCAGGGTCCTATTTTGCCACGAAGCTTCCAGAAGACCGAGGGAGAGTCGAAGTGGGGCCACGAGGTGGCGACACACCAGGGCGGCGCGGCCCTGGCCCTGGCCGCGCCGGCCTGTGTTGTGGGCCCCTCGTGCCGCCTCTTTACCTGCCCTTCCGCCTACTTAAAGCCTTCGTCGCGAAACCCCCAGTACCGAGAGCCACGATACGGAAAACCTTACTGAGACGCCGCCGCCGCCAATCCCATCTCGGGGATTCTCGGAGATCACCTCCGGCACCTCGCCGGAGAGGGGATTCATCTCCCGGAGGACTCTTCACCGCCATGGTCGCCTCCGAAGTGATGAGTGAGTAGTTCACCCCTGGACTATGGGTCCATAGCAGTAGCTAGATGGTTGTCTTCTCCTCATGTGCTTCATTGTCGGATCTTGTGAGCTGCCTAACATGATCAAGATCATCTATCTGTAATTCTATATGTTGTGTTTGTCGGGATCCGATGGATAGAGAATACTATGTTATGTTGATTATCAATCTATTACCTATGTGTTGTTTATGATCTTGCATGCTCTCCGTTATTAGTAAAGGCTCTGGCCAAGTTTTTGCTCTTAACTCCAAGAGGGAGTATTTATGCTCGATAGTGGGTTCATGCCTCCATTAAATCTAGGACAGTGACAGAAAGTTCTAAGGTTGTGGATGTGCTGTTGCCACTAGGGATAAAACATTGATGCTATGTCCGAGGATGTAGTTATTGATTACATTACGCACCATACTTAATGCAATTGTCTGTTGTTTTGCAACTTAATACTGGAAGGGGTTCGGATGATAACCTGAAGGTGGACTTTTTAGGCATAGATGCATGCTGGATAGCGGTCTATGTACTTTATCGTAATGCCCAATTAAATCTCACAATATTCATCATGTCATGTATGTGCATTGTTATGCCCTCTCTATTTGTCAATTGCCCGACCGTAATTTGTTCACCCAACATGCTATCTTATGGGAGAGACACCTCTAGTGAACTGTGGACCCCGGTCCATTCTTTTATACTCGAAATACAAATCTGCTCGCAATACTTGTTCTTTACTCGTTCTCTCGCAAACAATCATCATCCACACTATACATCTAATCCTTTGTTACAGCAAGCCGGTGAGATTGACAACCTCACTCGTTTCGTTGGGGCAAAGTACTTTGTTTGTGTTGTGCAGGTTCCACGTTGGCGCCGGAATCCCTGGTGTTGCGCCGCACTACATCCCGCCGCCATCAACCTTCAACGTGATTCTTGGCTCCTCCTGGTTCGATAAACCTTGGTTTCTTTCTGAGGGAAAACTTGCTGCTGTGCGCATCATACCTTCCTCTTGGGGTTCCCAACGAACGTGTGAGTTACACGCCATCAGTCAGCGGCGCGTACGCTGCAGCGTGGTGACGAAACTTCACGAGCCCGCTCGGGCTCGGCCGGGCCAGGTGGGCCTAGTTTGTTCCTGTCGACACGTCCGGCCGGTGTCTACAGGTGGTGGTGGAGGTGGTTCCCTCCGACGTGGCTGCTGACGTGCTGCCTCCCGCTTCCGGTTGGCCCTTCCTTTCTGTGTTGACCTTGCTTCGTTGGCCACGGTGAGACGGCGGTGGTGCCTGCAAGGCTGTGGTGGTGGGCGGCTAGTGCGGTGGAGCTCAATGGAGCATGCGAGGCGGGGTTGCGAGGGTTGGGAGAAATCCCTGTCGGCTTTGCCAACACCGACGCGGTGACGTCCGCGGGTGCCACCCTTCCTTCTTGAAGGGCGTTGGGTGATGCTCTGCTCCCATGTCCTTGCGCGTGCCGGGGGAAACTCTAGGACCACTCCGGGCAGCGAGTGGCGTCGTCGTCGAATCCCTTCTTGAAGGTGCTGCTTGGTACGCGGGGCTCGAGAGTGCTAGGAGTGTGTTGGGAATTCTCTGGTGGGCATATCGGTTGCGAGACACTCCAATTTTCGTCGATCCGACCCTTTCGGCATTAGTTTTTCTTTCTTTTATGTTTTCTTTTGGGCATGCTTGTGATGTTTGCCCCAACAATGGCTGCTTTGTTGTATCGGTGTGTGCTATATTAATATAGCGGGGCGAAAACCTATTTCGAGGAAACAATGTAATGGGAATTTTTTTGTAATTGTATGCATGTGTGTGGATGTTTCTTTACCATCCGTTTTGTTTTGAAATTTGGATAAAAGGAGAAGAGAGGAAATAATAATTTTATCTACGAGAGTGAGTAGGAATCTCGAGAAATAAATCGACGGTCCGAAACGCGTACAAAATCCACTCTGAAAACAAAAACCGTGCAAAACCAGCTAACCCCAAAGAAGCGGGCAAAACCACAAGCCTATGCCACGCTTTAAGCGATGCCACAGACCAAAATCGCTCAAGGGATCCTAACATGGGCTAGGTCCATTTACGGCCGAGGTCACGCAAGCTGCCATAGTTTGATCGATCGTAGACTCTAACATTGTCCGTTTTCTTGTTGTTTTTTATTTTTGAAAATATTCAAATTTTGAAATGATGAAATCTGAAAAATTGTGAGTTGCTTCGCTGAACAAATTTGGAAAATTTTGAATCGAAAAATGTTCGAATTTCAAAATGTTCAAATCTGAATAATGTTTAAATCTGAAAAATGTTCAAATTTTAAAACTGTTCAAATCTAAAAAAGTTCAAACATTAAAAAATTTGAATCTGAAAATATTCGAATTTTAAAAATGTTCAAACCTAAAAATTGTTCTCAACTAAAAAATGTTCAAATTTAAAAAATGTTCAAAATATGAAAAAGTTCAAAAATTAAAAAATGTTCGGGTTCAAAAAGTTTCAAAAACTTACGAAATAAAAATTTGATTTTAATAAAAAAACTGACAGAAAATCCGAAAACCAGCGAAACCGGAAGAGAAACCAAAGAAACCCAGAGAAAACCGTCTAAACACAAGAAAAACCGGAAGAAACGTACAGTTCTCGCTAAATGGGCCAGCCCAGAGAGAACCGCCCTGTGCGGTGCGCCCGATCCCTCCCGCTATAAGCGGAGATTAGGGATTGCCCAAAACCACCGAAGAAATGGAAACTAGACACCGCGCCAATGGACCGGGCCAATGTGTGCGCCCGCGTGACCGGCCTGCAATGCAGCTTGGCTTGGGCGGCAAAAAGCCTGTCGTTATGGTATCCAATGCCATGATCGGTCCAAGAGAAGCATGTTTTTTGTTTTGTTTTTAGAATGTTAAGCATGTTTAGTTGTTTACTGCTCATAGCCATAGGCACAAGCAAGATGTAGCCTGTAGTCTCCCCGCATGGGCTAGCCATTTGGTTTCTTCTTTCTTTTTTCGTTTTTATTTTTTGTTTCTATTTCTTTTTTTACTTTTAATTTTTTGTTTTACCTTTTCCATTCTTTTCATTTTATATTTTGGTAATACATGGATATTTTTTTTGAACCCTTGAACAACTATTTTTGAACGTGTGAAGATTTTACAAACTCGTGATTTTTTAAAAGTTCGTGAATATTTGTTTCTAACTCAAGAAAAAATAGGTCTACCATTCGTTTGAACTCCGCTCACATTTTTTTTGAAAATATGAATGTTTTAAACTTGTCAACATTTTTCAAAAAACTAGAGATTTTTCTTAATCTACATGAAGAATATTTTAAATTAAAGTAAAAACCGTACTACCTATTACCGGGCGGACCAAAGGCTACCTAGTATATCACCGGCGAGGGAGAGTACACCTCTAGTAGTAATTTGAAGTGGGCCAAACTCTTAAAAATTAATGTAAACACCAAAATAGTCCGATTACTGTGTATATATGATTCTAACACAATCACTTGGAGCAAAAAAAAACAGAAACATATTTGATTATAAGTAAAACCTACGGACATACCAACAATGCTACATCAATGGCAAAGCTTTATCTTTTTAAAACCTTCCGTAATTCTATCAATCAAGACATCTGAATATCCCTTGCTTTATCGCAACTCGGTTTTGATGATTTTTGTCACCAGGAAAGTCCTTTAAATTGTTGTCGTCGCCACTAGTAAAAGCAAATCCAACTCAATGAGATGATAATGTCGTTGAAGGAAACATGACATGCGTTTCAAATATCAAGAAATCTCTAAATTCTCCAATTCTCCTCGTATGAATAATGAATAGCCCAATATCATCTTATATCTACTAAGATCCATGTTAAATCTCTATAAGACAAGAAATATTATTCACATTGCACATGGAAAATGAGTTTATGTTTTAGGTATCCGGTTCCTATTTTCAATTTGAAGTCAGTTTTGCACTGTGTTCACTAAAACAAACTTATCTTTCTCAATGGAGTTCGTTTTCAACGTATAACCACTTTTTTTCAGAAAAAACACGTGCATGTAAATATACTCACCAAAATTGAAGATAGTGAGGCTTCCCTACCTTGCGATGCTGGGAGCTTCGCCCTTGCCCCTAGCACTCGCTACATAGGCTACATACACTCCACTTGGGTCACCCTCATTGTCATAGCGGCAGAACTTCTTTCTCCTCGCTACATGGACGTGTCTGGATTAGTCCAGCATCCCAAAATCCGTCGATCCAGATTCAAAAGGGATATTCCATCTTTGTCGGTGGAGCATCGAACGTTCACCAAAGCTCCTCGTTTGGTTGCGCTGAAGCCCATTCTTTCTAGGCCAACCTGCTTGGGAAGGGGTGATCCAGTCTATTCTGGACGTGTTGAGCCGACCCGTTTGGGAGGAGTGTCCAGTTTTTATTTTGTTTTGGCATTATTTTTGGCAGAACAAATCGGGTGGAAATTGCTAGATGTGTTTCTAGAGGAGGGGGTTCAGCCGGAGGCGGCTAAAGGCGGCAAGGTGCTACTGGAGGATCTTGGGGTCGTGGCGACGGGAGCAGCTGCTGGAGGAGTCAAGCTCGGGGGGCCGCGCGTGAATCCGGTCGAGCTTGGTTTCCTAATGGGGGTGTCTTTGGGGTGGCGGCAAGGAAAGCCTTCCCGATGGCCAAGGTTCGTCATGGGATTGGGGAAAATGGTTCCCGTCACGGTACCTAGCTTGAATGAGGGAGGAAGAAACAGAACATGCAATTTTAGAAAATAACCGTAAGTTTCTGCACCTCCATAATTTTTTATTTCGCGAAGAGTAAAATACATTAGGGGTACCCAAACTTGTCACCCTTGCCCGCGGCCTATATCGGTCACTACGTGGGTAGAGCGCGTATTTTGCTGACGTGGCTCACGTTTGACCTCATATGTCAGCCACCTACCTCCACACAAACACAAAAATCTGGGATAAAGTGAGAAAATAACCAAGAAGGGGCTAAATTGCAAAGTAACCCGTGCCGCCATGGACGACTCCGGCGACTCCTCCCCGCCTCCGCCCGCCACCAACTCCGGCGACTCCTTCCCGCTCTCCGCCACCGCCCATGGTGCACCACGACAACAACAACGCCCTGGACGCCACCGCAGCAGTGGCGGCGCCGCAACCTGTCGTCATGGCCCCACCTCCTCGCTCCCACCGCCACCCAAGGTGCGTCGTGGCCCCGCCCCTCGCTCTCACCTCCTCCTCCCGCGCTTGGCCGCCAGTGCTGCCACCGAGGATGAGGCGCCGACACTCCACCGCGTGGGAGGAGGATCCCAATCTCTGTCATTTTCAATTTAGCCCTTGTAGTTTATTATTACTAACAAATAGTCTCTCTAGACAGTCATTGGCTGACATATGGGGTCAAATTTAGGCCACGTCAGCAAAATACGATGCTATACCCCTCGCCAGTGACCATTATGAGCTCTGAAACGACTTTAGTTACCATGTACGGTGATGGAGGCGGTAAGGGTGTCGAGTTTGGTGATGCGCGATGTATTTTACTCTTTCGCGAATTTGCAAAAGAGTAAAATACATCATTAGTCACTGAACTCAAGCATCTTACACCCCTCCATCACCGTCCTTTGCGATACGCAAACTACAATCATTGTATACACAATGTTGCATCGTACACAGTTGCAGCCGTAAGTATTGCTCTCGTGGCTTTTCATGGACCTCACTGTTATTTTTTTTTGATGATTCGTTGTCGGAAGGGCTTGGTTTTTTTTACACCCTCTGGCTTTTCTTTCCTCCCATGTTTAACCTCCCACCAAAGCACCAAAGTAGGCTTCTCTCGCCTCGAACAAAATTCCCCCACTTTGGCGACCTGCCCCCACACAATCTCGGAGTCCTCATCGGCGAAAGACGACAATGGCGGAGGACAGAGAGGGGGATTCTCTACAAAGTACTGGCATCCCCCATACCACTGTCCTAACATTATTACGAATCAAATAGATAGTATAGTTGCATATCGTGTGAACATATAGAAGAAAAAAAGTCAATCAACAAGTGACCTAAAGTATGCAACGAACAACATAATAGCAGGTAGTTCTTGTTCTTTATGAGGACGGATCACATTCATGTAAACAACAGTGTGCAGGAATGTGCAACTCCATATAATTTTGTCAACTTTAAAACATCCAAATTGGTAAAACTTAGTACTTTATTAAAAAAATCAGTAGAAAAACAAAAATAAATTACTATTTCAACAGTTAGAGTGCAAAAATAGAATAAAATAAAAATTTGGTTGCCTCCCGTAAAGTCTTTCTTCCTTGGAAAGTGTTCCATGCACCTCTTGTGGAAAAATGAAACTTCATATTTCCTTGGTTTTCATCAATCACAGCCCCTAAGGTTCTCAAAATGGGTCTTCCAAAAATTATAGGACTAAAGGTTTTACTCCCCATGTCCATAACAATAAAATAAATAGGAATAAAAGTCATATGTAATTCAACCATAACATTATTATCTCCACCTAAAGCATGCTTGGCAGTAATCATCAGCAATTAAAAAGATCAATGGTGCTCCACAGTTTTAAGTTCAAACAAGTCATATAGCTCTTTTGACAAGACAAATACACTAGATCCTAGATCTAAGATATCATGATGAGTTTATTTGTTAATATTAATTAATACTTTGGGAAGCCAGGCATCTCCAAGTTTAGGTGGTATCATATCTTCATTATCATATTGATACGTCCAATTTGCATCACTATTTTATATCATAATTTACTCGTTATTCATTGATATATTTCATATTTAGAGGTGATACTTATGTCATGAGAGTGGATTTGGTGATCACGGGGATACGTGAGCACCCGGTTATCACCGTTGGATTTGGTCCACCACCGTTGGATTCTGCTACTCACTAACGGCCACTCATTAACGGACACTACCTAGCCGGCCTCCACCTCCACCTCGCCGGCCTCCAACTCGCGCATCCGAGATCGCGCTAGTGTCTCCCGGCCAAGTGCGTCACCGTGCACCTTCCCCGCGTCTCTCCGCCCTTCCACTCGACGCGCTGGACTGCGTTGATGGGTGTACAGCTAACATCGTTAGACACGTGTCGAGCAGAGAAGGGGTGCGCATGTATCCCCCCGATCACCAGGCTTCATCCGCTTATGTTATTCCATCTATTTTTGCATGTTTGATGATTATTGGAGAATTAACCGCCGGAGCCAGGATTCTTTTGGAAAAGGGACCGTCAAGACACCATATTTCTGAAGATCAACAATTCCCAGAAAATATACAGAAAATCCTATTTTTCCAGATGACGGAGGAAGCCAGAAGAGGAGGCCGAGATGGCCCTTAAGGGGGCCGGACCACCCCTAGGCGTGGGCCAGCCTCAGGCCGCACCTAGGCATGGTCTGGGCGCCCCCACTTCTGATGACGCCCCCTCGCATATTTCAACCCCTCGGGAAACCTAAGATCGGGGGAGCGACCAGAGAAATTTTCCACCGCCGCTACGGGGCGGAGAACCAGAGAGAGAAAAGCTCTCCGGCAGGCTGAAATCTGCCGGGAAAATTCCTTCCCGGAGAGGGGAGATCATCGCCATCGTCACCGCCATCGAGCTGGACTTCATCGGGATCATCATCACCATCATCTCCACCACCAGCACCATCATCACCGCCGTCTCCACGCTGTCCCGATGTAACATCTTCGGCTTGATACTTGTCTAGTTCATAGGGGAAACTTTCCCGGTGTTGATTACTCCTTGTAGTTGATGCTATTGAGTGAAATCATTGAATTAAGGTTTATGTGCAGATTGTTATTCATCATTATATCACCTCTGATTATGATCCATATGATGTCTCGTGAGTAGTTTGTTTAGTTCTTAAGGACATGGGAGAAGTCATGATGTTAGTAGTGGAACTATGTTGAGTAATATGCAATGATTTGATATTTAAGTTGTGGTGCTATTCTTCTAATGGTGTCATGTGAATGTCGACTACATGATACTTCACCTTTATGGGCATAGGAGAATGCATTGTGTATTTGGCTACTAATTGTGGGGTTGCAGGAGCGACAGAAACCCAAACCCCCGTTAGGAAACCGGTGCACGAGGGAGTGTATGATCTCAAAGTTTAAGGCTGTGGTTACATTTATCTTAATTACTTTCTTGTAGTTGCGGATGCTTGCAAGAGGTATAATCACAATTATGTATTAGTCCAAGTATGGGGTAGTACATTAGCATAGGTTCACCCACACAACACTTACCAAACCATTGAAGATTATTCAGCTATGTGAAGCGAAAACACTTGACGTAATTCCCGTGTATCCTCAGGAACGTTTGATCATCATAAGTACAACAACCGGTTTATCCTTTGCTCTAAAAAGAATTGGGCCACTCACTGAAATTATTATTACTGCATTTTATTTACTCGTACTTTATTTATCTGCAATACCAAATACCCCTGCAAACCTGTTTGCTAGTGTTTACAGTGAATCCTTGATCAAAATTGATCGTCAACACCTTCTGCTCCTCGTTGGGTTCGACACTCTTATTTATCAAAAGTACTACGATACACCCCTATACTTGTGGATCATCACATATCTTGCTATCTTTTCCTTAATGACATAGTCTGCTATGTATGATCCAAATCTGCTTGATGAATATTAATAGAAGAGTCATTGGAATTTTTTTTGTAAGGTATTAATAAGTTCATTCAACCTATATTTATCAAGATCAAGAAGAGGTCTATTTACTTCACTAAGCATTTTAAATTCCTCTACTTGTTTATCATTGTTTTCTCCTTTATTACTTCTAAGGTAGGTTCTTTCATAAGAGATCCAAGTAGAAAAAAAGTGGTTCAAAAAGTTCGGTATATTCTAGCAATTCATTATGTGTCTCCTCCAAAGTAGGAGGCTTATTTTCAGTAATAATAATAGAATTCATGCCTACAGCAGGTGGTCCTGGTGGTTTTCCTGCAGACATGCTTAATAAAGTTGCTTGATTATCCGCTAGTTTAGAAAGAGCTTTATCTAACCCCACTGCTTGGTGTTGAAAACCTTTAATATCATAACTTATGGAAGAAGTAAACTTATTTAATTCCTATATCAATATGTTATGATTAGCTACTTGTTCAACAAGGTTTTTATTTGGCTCTTGTTGCTTTTCCAAGTTATCATTAGTAAAAGGAATGATGGCAGGTTTCCATTCATTCTGAGCCTCTCGATAGTATTAGGATATGGGATGTAAGGACGGCTACAATAATTATTTTGAGTATAAGGTGGCCTACAATAAGAGTTATTGTAGTTGTTCCCATTAGTTAACAGTATAACTAGCCTACCTAGGAGCCTCCACAATGATTTGAGCACCTAAACCGTTCGATTAAGCCATCTGACGGTTTGCAGTGATTTACTTAGCCGTTTGGGCGATTTTTTCCTTCTTCGATCACCATGAGGAGTAGTCTTCCTTCGGCCCATTTTCGTTCTAGGGCCGCTACTCCCTGCATTGTCTTAGGCCACAGCACATTACTTGGGCCTCAAAACGGTGAAATGAGCCTATGTGTTTGGGCTTCAAACAAGCGTGAGACTGTCCTGCCGTTCCTTCGTTAAAAAAAAAGCAAATGAGAAAAACTGGAAAGCCGAAGCGGCGGCAGGGAGGAATGCAATGGCGGTGGCGCTACCGTTCCTTCCTTCAAATTAATGGTTGCGCCCCTTCGGTTTTCTTACCTTTCAGTGGTGGTGGGTGGATGACCGTTTCATGGCGATGCACCTCCTCTTCTAGATCCCATATCTGATGTGCATAATCATCTTCGTTTCTGCCTCTCGTCTCTCCTGCGATCTCCCGTCGTTCGACAACCAGCAACATCACCAGTTCGCCACCACCCACCAGCAGGTGCACTTCCACCCGCTCTACAACACCTCGACATCAGCTGTGACGACGCCCCCTTGTTGCAGGCTCTCCCATCAGGTTTGTGAATTGTGAAGTCGTCTTTCTGGTAAAGAATTTTGCGCACACATTGACTAACTCCCGGTATTAAACTCAGATCCGTATTTTTTTGACAGAAATTCCTCACATGTCTACCGGATTTCACATAGAAGCGGTAATTCTTGCGGGATGATCTGTACTTGTAGTGTAGTGACTCCGTGCCTGGGACCAGGAGGACCAATAGATGATGAATCGAGACCCTCTTCGGCTCTTCCTTCTCTTGTGTTGCAATGGCTCTTTGATCGCTTCAGCTTCAGGGAAAGAAGCGCCCCAATTTCTTCTTACAAGTCACAGCAAGCAAAAAACCTTGTTTTTGTCTGCAGAGGTACATCAATATGTTTTGGGCTATCCGGGTATGCAGCTGAGGTTAGTCCAATTAACTCTGTTCTCAGTGATAGAATTCTACTCCCTTTACATGACATTTAGAGTGTCTACAAAACTCTTACCCATATGAATTGTTGCCAATTCAACTTTTCCTATTGTACATATGGCTACTCTCTTTGATGGTCGATGCTTGTAATTTATATGGTTACGAGTTGCACTGAATACCAAAATCCTTTATTCTCCAGTTCTTCAAATATTTAGTGATGGCAATATTGCAGATTGGCTAATTCATTGTCCCTTTTGCATACGTAGTAATGCAGAGCATCGTCCTGGTCATCACAATTAATCTTCGAGAAACAAGAGGTTTGTTCTATCAAAACAACAAATGGCCAGATATAAACTGTTCTGAACATAAGAAAAATGTTTTGGTCATCATTTAACTCATTGTGCTACTTAACTGTATTGATCTGCTCGATTCTGACTACGAATAAATTTCTACTTTGCAGGTATTGTGGAGACCATGAGTGGCTAGAAATAAAATTATTAAATGCTATCAGAGTCGTATAGGCTGACACCACAACATGAATCAAATGCATTTCTTATTCTATATATGGGTCTCCACAGGTGAACCTTTCATGGTGAAAATAAGTATGACATTGATTATTTGAAGATGTTCTAGATTATGAACGTCGAGAGCTAATGAGCGAAAACTAAAATATTGTGCCTGGTCGTTGTATCTTCTCTTCTTAATTAAACAATTCACCCTATCATCATTTGCCTCTTCTGTGTTCGAGCTTGATGGATTCTGAATATGTTACTATGATACTGTGAACTCCTAATAAGTTAGTGTTCTTGCAGATTGTTGACGGCTTCAGTTTTAGCTAATTTTAACTCATAAGATGATGCATTTCTGGTCAAATAAAGGTTGTAATACATTATTGTGTTCTTTTGTTGATCGTAAGATAACGAACTGAGTCATAGTGTACTAAAACTTATTACAGTATGACTTAGTACTTTGAAGTCACATCATCTTGATATCAACACTTTGAGCCAATCGTTGTCGATCTCCACTTAAGTAGTCAATAGTCACAAGTTTATTTTCCATGATAAAACCACATGACATATCTACGAAGAAGAGTTTTGAATTAATGGAAAAATTATATACGAACGTTTCATGGTAATGAATATTTATTCACATGATACTGCACACTTGATTCAGATATAGAGGGGGGGGGGGGATTGCATTAGTTTTACTTGAAAGTGTTTATTTTTATACAGGAGAGAAAGGACTACCTTGATTGTGCGAAATTTTATTTCTCGTTTTTTGTCGTCGTGATGAACAGACAGATGCCATAGGATGGCTTAAGTTGGGGCCGAATGGACGCAAGAGGATTCGGGGGAGGGTTTGTGATTAGATGGGATGAACTTCCGGATGGTTTCCTCAAGAACTTAGCCAAGGCTAGAGGTTGAAGAAGAAACACATAAGGAAGAACTCGCTCTAGATTATCTTCTTTATTGATCTCAACAGGTTACAAGTTTCTCAGTACATGTGTTCTTCTAAACCTAGTTCTCTTCGTGCGTGCCCGTGAAGAGGGCTGCCCCCTCTCCTTATATAGGGGAGAGGGCGGCTTACAGGGCAAGAAACCCTAATGGCATCTTTGACTAGACAAACTACTTTACAAAGCTACTTTAATCATAGATGACACCGGGGTCTTCTTTAATCAGGGATGCTGACGTCCTCCGGCTTCTTTGACCGTCATCCTCCTCTTTATCGTCAGCCCTTCGTTTAAAGCTACTTTGCTTAGCTCATCTTTGTCTTCTAGCTCGGAGAGAATCTTTGACCGAGTCCTGCCGACATGCTCTTCTTTCCGGTAGCCCGGTATCTTCTTTACCCGGTTCCGGCATACCCCTCTTGGGGATACCGGCTTAGCCTCACTTAGCTAATTTCTTATCTCTATGTTCCGGTACGAACATTAAACCGGTATCTTGATGGCTCAAACCATCCGGTTTGGCATGCCTTTGGCATACCGGGGGTCATCCCCCCAACATTAGTCCCCGAAGCTGGTATAGTATGGCGGATTCTATCCAACAGACCATGACAGGTTCTTTTACCTTAGGATACCGGTTTAATCTACCCGGCACTGGGCTTGGATCCGGCATCTTTGCCCGGATTTTTGTTATCCCTCTTTGCAAGACACTTTCCAGTATCTTATCCTCCGGCATCTTAGTCATTAAACACTTCCTCGGCGAAGTCGAGATTATCTTGGGTCCCGCGCCTGTCAGTGACATGCGCACTGTGACTGACGCGTCAGTGTCAGGGGTCACTTCCCTTCGGCTTCTGCGCGCGCATTAACTGCCTCACAGCAAATCCTGGCCTCCGTTCTGGATCCGTATGCACTTCCCTGTGGCCTTCTATTTTCACGCGTGTATCGCCACGCCACGTGGCGGCCCGTGGAGCGAACCGTCGCGGCCCACGATCCGAACCACCGAGGCCCAGCGGTTTTCGGCCCACTTCTCCCTCTTCCCTTATAAGGCGAAACCGCTCCTGATTCTTCCTCTTCTCGCATTCTCCACTTCCTCGCGCATAGTGCTTTCGCCCTTCTGCGCCTCCGCCGCTCCGTTCGCCGTTCGAGCTCCGCCGCCCGACGAACTTCCGCTGCTGCTCCGCCGGACGCCGCTGAACTTCACCGCGCGAAGAACCTCTGCGGCGCTCCTGTCGCAGTTGCGGCATTGGCGTTTCCTCGAGCTCTTCCTCACCTCGCCGTCGACGGACCTCCTCGCCGGCCTTAAGCTCACCACCCCTCCGGCGAACCTCTTCTTCTGCAACTCCGCCGCCTCAGGTTAGGCCCGATACCTCTTTACCTCTTCTCTCTTAGCTTTCCAGATCTTGGGCCGATAGAGTATTTATCCCCTTTTTATTTCGCTTTTTCTCTTACTCGTAGATCTTCGCGCGAGGGTGTGTTTGGGAAAACTGTTTTTCGGTAGATTCCGGCGTTGCCCAGATCTGTATGTCTAGCGAAGAATCTCTTCTTGCTCCCTCCTCTAGTAGTCAAGGCAGTAGCACATCCGACGGGCTAACTGAAGATCTTGCCCGGATGGAAATGGAATCCAGCAAGGATCAAGAGGTCGGCACCTCCAGCCGGGCCCCCGGAAAGGATCTTTCCGGTATCACACGCGGAGCCTGGAGGGGTTCCGACGTGACTCAATACGAGATTGACTGGCTTTACCGGTCCAGGAGAATACCGGAAGGAGTCTCCTGCCGGCTTCCTCGTGGCGAGATCGAACCGGTGCTCGAACCCGGTGAGGTCGTTGTTTTCCTTGCTCACTTTGAGCGTGGCTTCGGCCTTCCTGCCTCCGATTTCTTCCGCCAATTCCTTGATTTCTATCGACTCCAGCCTCACCACCTTCCCGGCAATGCCGTTTTTTACCTTTCTCGTTTTGTGGCCTTCATGGAAGGCTACATCGGCATCCGTCCCGCTCGCGAGACGTTTGCACGCTTCTTCTCTCTCCGGATCAACTCGGTCCAGGGCAAGGACATTCCCAAGCCCAAACCCCCCGTACAATGCGGGTCTTATATCATCGGCTCCCGCCAAGGGAGCCCCTTTTTTAAGTTCAACGGCCTCGATTCTTGCCGCTTGTGGCAGACAACGTTCTTCTACGTGAAGAACAAGAGCGCCACTGATCTCATCAACTTGCCGCCCTTCAACCCGGCGCCGCCCGCCAAGATCAACTGGAACTACAACCCTGGTACGGATCATATAGAGACGAACCGGGTGGTACGCTTCATGTTGAAGCTGATGGGTGAAACCAACATTTGCTCCGACGATATCATCCGCACCTTCATCAGCCGCCGGGTGCTTCCCCTCAAGCGTCGCGTTCACAAGATGAGCGAGATGTATGGCCCCGGCGATCCCACCAAGATCACCGGCCTGCCCTTGAGCAAGGAAGATGTGGTCCTGAAGGCTAGCCAAATATGCCAAACGGACATGCCGGTTGACTGGGAATGGGGTCTCCGGCCTCTCAGTTCCACTAATCCTCCGACCCAAGAAGTAAGAAATTGCGCAACTCGGGTCGGTTTACCGGTAACTTTCATACTGCAACTAATTGTTTTTCTTGCTTGTTTTCAGGCCAAGGACCGCTTCCCCCGCATCGACTCAGATCGGCGAGGCCCTTGCCAGAAGCGTGCTCTTGACAAGTTCGATCCGGACCCTTTCATCAGCTGGCAGGACCTGAAGATGGGCCGGACTCCAGCCTCGCGCCTCGGCAAATCTCCACCGGAGCCAGTCGGTTCGTCTGACGACCTGAGCTCAGTTGAGGTAGCTCTTCTTTTTGATCTCTCATATTTTTCTGTTACCTATCTCCTTCTATAGACGTTCCCTCAGCTAGCCCCGAACCACAGGTCCACGAGCACATTGCTCCCCTGGGGGCCGAGGCCGGCAACGAGTTTGTGGAGAAACTCATGGCCCAAGGTCAGAAGAACAAGGCTCCGGCTGCTGACGCCGGCCCTAGCCAAGCTCCTCCTGCCAAACGCCCTCGGACTGAAGTCCTTGGGGGAAAGGAAGTAGGCACGAAGCGCTACAAGCACAAGAAGATATCGGTTTCTTCCGGGTAAGTTCTTTACTTCTCTTTTTGTTTGTTTTGTTCTTACCAAGTTCTTTTCCGGTTACTTTTTTCCAACCCTTCCTTTTTCTTTCTTTCAGCCCTGCGCTCCAGCTTGGCTCCAAGCCGGAGGGCTCTGCCGGCTCGGCAAGGACCTCAACTCCTCCTCCTCAGTCAAGCCCGGCACCATCTGGTGCCGGCAACACCTCTGCCTCCCCTCCGGGAGGCACTACAAGTTCGGGGCGCGCGGCCCCTACACCGCCGGATCACCGCGCAGAGGAGGATCTTATCTCCCCTCACGAGACCCAAGACATCGGCGCCGAGCAACACCGGCGCCGACAACGAAACTCGCCGGGCGGGCGGAACCTCTGGTTCCCCCCCCCCCCCCCCCCGAAGAAGAAGAAGAAGAAGCAACCAAGCTCTTCCCCCAGCAAGACCGCGCCGGATACTTCCGCGCCGGCCTCTTCTGCAGCGCACCCGGAAGCTCTTATCCTCGAGCCTACCGGGACTGCACCGACACCGCCGCCAAGCCAAGGACCTCCCGCGGCCAAGCCAAAGCCGCCGCCGACGACCCCCAAGATCACCCAGTTCCTCAAGCCGGGGGCGTCCCGCGGAAAGGCCGTGGATGGCAGCGCATCAACCGGCTCGCAGTCTCTAGTGCTGCATGTCGGGCCTGCCGCCGCTGCGGTCCCAGAGAAACCTTCCGGCCTCCTGGGCCGGATTGTTGAGCTGAAGCGCGAGGGCAAGGAGCTGGGGCACCTTCTCCCCTATGCCCAAAAATGGAACGATGCGGACATCTCCGCATCCACCCGCGGCTTGGGGAAGGACCGCCTTCCAGCGCCGGATCCCGGCTGGGCCGCGGTCCACTGAAGAACACTTCATGCGGCTCAAGCGTGCCGTGAAGGAGTTCGACAGTGCGTGGTACGACGCCACCAGCAACGTGGTGGTAAGTTTCGCCAACCTTCTTGTAACTTTTGTTGATGTCGGTTTCTTTCTTTCCGGATCTTGTCTATCCTCCCAGTCCCCGAGTTTCGTGTTGAGAGCGTAGCTCTTAGCGCGAAACTTAACTAGAAACGCGCGAAACCGGCATAGCCAGTCCCCGAGTTTCGGGTTAAGATCTTTGCTCTCGGCGCGAAACTTAACTAGAAACGCGCGAAACCGGCATAGCCAGTCCCCGAGTTTCGGGTTAAGATCTTTGCTCTTAGCGCGAAACTTAACTAGAAACGCGCGAAACCGGCATAGCCAGTCCCCGAGTTTCGGGTTAAGATCTTTGCTCTTTCTTTCTCACAATTATCTTCTTTTGAACAGAGCACCGCGGATGCCCGGAAGCAGCTCTTAGAGGAGCTTCTGTGGGAGCATCGGGACCTTGCCGAGGCCCACAGCCACTGCCAAGGTTTGTTTCCTTTCTTTTCCTCTGGCATCTTTTCACCGGAATGTTTCTTCTTTGACACATATGCATCTTTTGTTCAACAGCTGTCCCGGAAGCTACCATTGAGACCCTCAAGGCCCAAATCGCCACTCTCCAAGGTATCATTTTTTCTTTTCCGGTTAACTCGTTCTTTCCTCATTGATCAACTGCCGCTTTACTAACACTTTTCTTTCCGGTGTTTAGGCGAAAAGGAGCAGCTCATCCGGCAGCATCAGGAGGCCCTGAGCGCCCAGAAAACCAGCTACAAGGAGCTCAAGGAGCAGGCTATGCAGGCCAGGCTCCAGCATGATCAGGATCTGAAGGACGCCAAGGCTGCAGCTGAGGCCAGGCTGGCGGAGGTCGTGGAGGATTCCATGAACTCCAACACGGTGCTGCTGACGGAGCTGGAGGAGGAAAAGAAGGCGCGGAAGGCAGCGGAGCACCATATTGAGGTCATGACCACTGATCATAAAGAATACGATCGGCTGGTTATGCAGATTGATGCGCTGGCTCTCCGTAAGTCCTTGCCTTGTCCCTTCTTTCGCTTATAAGCTTTCTCTTTTTGAAAATACATCCGTGTTCCTTTTCCTTCCGGCATACTGTTTTCCGGTATCTTGTGCTTATGCTTTTCCCTTCTTCCTGTAGAACACTTCCCGGACTCCCAGGCACACGCCGTGAAAAAGGTGATGGAGGATCGGGTGGCGCGGGAATTTCCCAATATGGATGCGCACTGGGACGGGTATGACTATCTGGTCGCCCTCTCCGCTCGAGTCCAACACATGCGCTCAGTGGACCGCACCCTTGTCGATCTACCGGATGCTGCCATCCAAATCTTCAAGGTGATGTGGCCTGAAGAAGCCATGCCGGCCAACGTCACCCTCACCGCCAACCGGCTGAAGGAAGCAGGGCGCCGGATTCGTGAGTGGGAATGCTCTGCAGCTCGCGCTGGAGCTGACACCGCGCTTCGCTCCGCGTGCTCCTGGTATCCGGAGTTGGATCTGGACGCACTCCAAGGCGTACACCAAGATGCTCCTACCGACGTGGATCCGGTTCTTACAGCAAAGCGGCAGGACCGGGCCTACCGGCTTGCTGAGTATGCCGAGGTCCGCACCTTCATCCCTCCCCCTCCTGATGTCAAGGACTACCTCAGCGATGAGGAAGAAGAAGAGGGAGATGAAGATGAGGATGCCGAGGATGTGCCGCCGGAAGCTCCCGAGGCCAGTGCTGCTCCCCCTGAAGCCCCCGAGACCGGTGCTGCTCCACCTGATGCCCCCGTTGCCTGAACAAACTTATCTGCTCCTGCTTGCTCGATAACAGAACTTGTTAAATTCGACCCCGGTATGCCGGGGTTTATGATGTAAGATAAAACTTATGCTTGTGGTTTGTGGTGCAACAGTTTATGCCGGTGTCTTGCACACCGGTAACTTATTAAGTTATGTTGGTTTGCTACTTAGCACTTTGCTTATCGTTTCGATTTTTGTCTTGCACTGCAATGATTCCGAAATTGTTTCCGCATCCAATTCGATGCACACTTGGCTCTTTTGCTTTGGCTCTGCCTACCTTCTCTGGGCGTTTTTGGCGTATGAGCACAAAGTTCTTTCACCAAGCAAGCACTTTCTTGAACTTAGAAATAACTCGAAATTTTTGCAAAAAACCGGTATAATCGGGGTTAGTTAAATTTTTCCGGATTGTTCTTTCCCGCTCTCCCTCTTCGTAGTTCATGTGCTTATCCCCTACCCGTTTATCTTGCTTGCCATGAAGCCGGGTTGCGGACAGCAGCAGAGTCGAAGACTCCGGTAGGGTTTAGCACACTACTAAACCGGAAAGAAAAAACGTTCAATAAGCAACCGGTAAACTGAAAAAATAAACAAGTTACATGCAACCTTAGTGGGGTAGTCCCCGAGATTCATCTTTTTATTCATAGCAAATAAGGTACAAAAAGGAACTTCTTACACCACAACTTCAAGAGTAGAAAGGACGCAACAAAGCTACATTCCATGCACTCTTGGTTTCCTCTCCGGACCTGTCCGCCTTTCCTTTCTTCCATTCCTGTGCATCAATTAGGTAGTAGGCATCATTGTGGAGAGCCTTGCTCACAATGAAAGGCCCTTCCCACGGAGGGGAAAGCTTGTGCCGGCCTTCAGTGCGCTGCACCAGGCGTAGCACTAGGTCTCCTTCCCGGAACACTCTCGGGTTAACCTTCCGGCTGTGGTAGCGTCTGAGGTTTTGCTGGTAAATGACTGTTCTTGCCAAAGCTAACTCTCTTGCTTCTTCTAGCAAGTCCACATCGTTTTCTCGTGCCTCCTTTACCTCTTCTTCGGTATAGAGTTGCACCCTTGGTGAATCATGAAGAATGTCGGTTGGTATGACCGCTTCTGCTCCATAAACCATGAAAAATGGAGTGTATCCGGTAGACCGGTTTGGAGTTGTTCTTATACTCCACAACACTGATGGTAGCTCATCAAGCCAACACCCGGCGATTTTTCCACCGCATCGATGAGTCTTGGTTTGATACCGGAAAGTACCAAAGCGTTTGTCCTTTCAACTTGGGCCATTGCCTTGTGGGTGTGCGGCCGAGCACAAATCCAACCGGATGTTGTTGTCCTCACAAAATCTTTTGAACTCACCTTGAGCAAAGTTTGTGCCATTGTCAGTGATAATGCTATGTGGGTATCCATACCGCAAAATGACATCTTTTAAAAATTTCACCGCTGCGCGCCCATCACACTTTGCAATGGGTTTCACCTCTAGCCACTTGGTGAATTTGTCCACCATAACCAAGATGTGGGTCATGTTTCCCCTTGCTGTTTTGAATGGGCCAACCATGTCTAGGCACCAAACGGAAACGGCCAAGTTAACGGTATTGTCTTTAAGCCCGAGGCTGGGGTATGATTTTGCTTGGCGTACATCTGGCACCCATTGCATTTTCTTACCAGATCCTCCGCGTTCTCCAAAGCCGTTGGCCAATAGAACCCATGCCGGAAAACCTTTGCCACTAGGGCCCTTGACGAAGCGTGGTGCCCACACTCCCCTCGGTGTATTTCCTCGAGCATTTCTTTTCCTTCTTCCGGTTTCACACACCTTTGGAGGACACCGGTAACACTCCTCTTGTACATCTCGCCATTAATGATGGTGTAAGCTTTGGACCTCCTTTGGATCCTTCTTGATTCATTTTCGTCAACCGGCAAAGTGCCGTTGACCAGGAATTCCTTAATAGGTTCAACCCATGATGGTATCTCCCGAACCAGGAACACCGGTACATCTATGTCCATGTTGTCCACCAGCATTGTTTCTTCCGGTACCGGCGCAGCGGTCCCCGATCTTACCGGAACAGTCCCCGAGTTTACCGGAACAGTCCCCGGGTTTCCTTCGTCGATATCCATTGGTACAATATGTGATTTCGGTACAAAAATTGACTCCGACTCCGGACTCGGCTTGATTGATGGTACTCTTAAGTGTGCCAAGGCTATTCCGGGAGGAATTTCTTGCCTGGATGAGCCCAGTTTGGACAAAGCATCCGCGGCTTCATTTTCCGCACGCGGTACATGGTGAAACTCACACCCTTCGAAGAAACCGGCAATCTTTTGCACGTGAAACCGGTACGAGGCCATGTTGGCATCTTTTGCGTCCCAATCTCCGGAACATTGTTGTACCACAAGATCTGAGTCTCCATAGCAAATGATCCGGTGTGCACCGATTTCTTTTGCGACCTTAAGCCCATGGATCAAAGCCTCGTATTCAGCGACATTGTTTGATGCCCTGAAATGTACTTGTAAAACATACCGGAGATGATCTCCCTTTGGTGAGGTTAGTACCACACCGGCACCTAGACCCTCTTTGAGCTTGGATCCGTCAAAGTGCATCTTCCAGTATTCTATTCTTTGATCTGGGGGCTTGTACTGCATTTCCGCCCAATCAACCAAGAAATCAGCTAAAGCTTGTGATTTGATAGCGTCTCTTCTTTCATACACCGGTACATACGGTGATATCTGTATTGCCCATTTGCAATCCTGCCGCTAGCATCTTTGTTGCACATGATATCGGAGATGGGTGCTTCACTCACCACCTTCATAGGGTGTTCCTCAAAGTAGTGTTTGAGCTTTGTGGCGGCCATGAACATGCCATAGGTCATGTTCTGGAAGTGTGGGTAGTTTTGCTTTGAGAGGGAGAGCACCTCGCTCAGGTAGTATACCGGCCTCTGGACGGTTTTTCATTCCTCTTCTCTTTCTACCACCACAACAACACTCACAACCCGGTTAGTTGCTGCTATGTATAGCAACATGGGCTCTCTTTCCAACGGCGAAGCCAATATCGGCGCAGTGGCTAGCATTGTTTTCAGTTCTTTAAACGCCACGTCTGCCTGAGGGGTCCAGACGAACGTATCGGATTTTTTCATCAAAGCATAAAGCGGCAAGGCCTTTTCTCCTAACCTGCTTATGAACCGGCTCAGCGATGCTAAGCTTCGGTAAACTTTTGCACGTCCTTAAGATCTTGCGGTATCGTCATTCTCTCAATTGCCCGGATCTTTACCGGATTGACCTCGATGCCCCGACTTGAGACGAGGAAACCCAGCAGCTTGCCGGCAGGGACACCAAAGGTACATTTTGCCGGATTAAGTTTCATCCGGAACCTTCTTAAATTATCAAACGTTTGCCGGATATCGTCAATTAGGGTATCTTTTATCTTAGTTTTTACCATAATGTCATCCACATACACCTGCACATTCTTTCCAATTTGATCAAACAAGCATTTTTGCATACGAGCGCTGGTACGTTGCACCAGCGTTGCGCAAACCAAAAGGCATAGTGATATAGCAATAAGCCCCGTGCGGGGTAATGAACGCAGTTTTTATTTGATCTTCCTTTTTCATGGGGATTTGGTGGAAACCGGAATAAGCATCCAGGAAAGACAACAACTCACACCCAGCAGTGGAATCAATCACTTGATCGATCCGTGGTAGAGGAAAGGGATCTCTTGGGCAAGCCTTGTTGAGGTTGGTGTAGTCGATGCACATGCGCCACACCTTTGGAGCTTTCGCCTCCAGGTTCTCATCTTTCTTCTTTTCGACCATTACCGGATTGGCTAGCCACTCAGTATGCGTGACTTCCACAATGAAACCGGCAACTAACAACTTCGTCACCTCTTCTCCAATAATCTTCCTCCTATCTTCAGCGAACCGGCGCAATGGTTGTCGCACCGGCTTGGCATCCTTCCGGACGTTCAGAGAGTGCTCAGCCAGCTCCCTCGGAACACCTACCAAGTCATCAGTAGACCAGGCAAAGATATTCCGATTCTCACGGAGGAAGCTGACGAGCGCGCTTTCCTATGCCTCGCTGAGACCGGCACCGATACGAACGGTACGCTCAGGGAAAGCCAGGTCCAACACTATGTCCTTTGTTTCCTTTGTCGGCTTGAACGTTGGAGCGCTCAGACTTGCACTCATTGCCGCTAAGCTCAATTGTGAAGACTGAGCCAGCGCAACTGCGGTTTGCATCCTCCTTTTTTCCTCTGCGATCACCAGTGATTCCGCTAGGTTCGATCCGGCAGATGCTGTTTCCAGCGAGACTTTGTAGTTCCCCACCACAGTTAAGGGTCCACGAGGCGCCGACATCTTCATCTTGAGATACGCCGTGTGGGTCGAGGCCATGAAGGCTGCCAATGCCGGCCTCCCCAGCAGTGCATGGTACGGACTATCTAGGTCCACTACCTCGAACTCAACGTTCTCAACCCGGCAATTGTCACGTCCTCCAAACGACACGTCCACCCGGACTTTTCCTACCGGTGCACAGGACAATCCCGGAACGATTCTGTGGAATTTCGTATGAGTTGGCTGAAGCATGTTCTCTGTTATGCCCAGCGTATGCATGGTGTGCCGGTACATTATGTTTATGCTGCTCCCATTGTCTATCAGCACCTTGCTGAACTTGACGCGAGTCGTTGGCCCCTTCATGATTGGGTCCACCACGAGAGCGTAACCACCGGATTCGGCATGATTTTGGGGTGATCCCGGTACGACCAAGTGAGTTCCTGATCTGACCACAGCATGTATTTTGGCACTGCCGGCATTACCGCGTTCACTTCCATGGAACGGCGGCGCAGGCTTTGCTTGTCTGTCGGCTCGGTGACGAACACGACACAGCACACATCTGGATCTTCATAAACATTCCGGCCCAAAGGTGCCGGTGGAGGTGGTTGGCCGTGGCCCTCTCCCACCTGATTGACTTGCTGATATTGCTGCCTGTTTTGATGAGGCTGCACCGGTAAAGCATTTGCCCCGGTAAGCGGTGGTGGTGGTGGTAGTTGTTGCTGGAGCGGCATATCTTGTGGTGGTGGCATCATTGTGTTGCCCCCTTGTGCTTGGGCATCTTTTACCGCTCCCTTTTGCATCAAGTATTTGGTCCAGGTACAATCCTTTGTCAAGTGGTTTGACGGATGAGCCGGATTCGGTGTGTGCCACCGGCAAGGTTGATCCATGGCGGCTTCCATGGTGTATTTCGCGGGTTCTTGCCAATTCTTTTTCTGGCCCCAGGGTTTCTTTTCGACCCATTGTTTCTTAGGACCCGCCCATGGCTGCGATCCGGTTCTTTGCCTCTTGCTGCCGCTGGCATCAGAGTTTTCTTGCACAGCAGCAACTTGCTGCGAACCGTACCTTCGATCCGGGAAATCTTCCCTTCTTTTGTTGTTCCGGTTATCCCGGTATTGTTCCTGGCGCTGCTGAGGCGGGTTTGATTGCTCCGGCTCAGCTTGTATCGCCGGTTGCATTGGGTCTCCCAACGCATAGTTATCCGCCACACGTATCATTTCCGCCAACGTTGTTGGCATGTTTCTCTGCAGCCTTTGCCACAAAGGCGAACCTCGCCGGCATCCTTGGCTAAACCAAGCAATGGCCTGTGCTTCTATCACTCCTTCACAAGAGTTTCTAGTGGAGTTCCACCGGGTCAGGTAATCCCGGTCTGTTTCTGCGGGCGCTGCACGCACAAAGCGAGCTGCTGAGGCCTGTTTGGCCTTCTGTAGGTGCTGCTGAAGTTGCTCACAAAAGCTTCCTCAAAGTCCAACCAGCCATTTATGCTTCCTTCTGGCAAGTTGTTCAGCCAGATTCTTGCCGGTCCTACCGAAACGTTGGCACGATTCTCACGGCCCAACGCCGGTTCCCTCCTCCGGCTACACAACCTCCGCCTCCGGCAACGTATACCGCGGTCACGTAATCCGCGAGCCAGTCTTCCGGCTTAGTGGTGCCATCGTATGTTTTAGTGTCACGGGGCAACTGAAAGTTGCGGACTGGTGGTTGCTCCCTCATGATCCTTGGGCCAAAGCACTTTGGACCCGGAGGACCCTCTGCCTCAATCATTTCAGACAGGTACACTCTGTCCAGACGGTGCCTCGCATCCCGTTCCGGCAAGTTTCTTTCTCCCAAGCGCTCTCCCAAAGGGTTTCGGTAAGCGGTGAGTCTTGTTGAATCAGCTTCATCGTAACGTTCCGGTACCGCGGCCCTTGCCTGCCGGTACCTTGGTGGAGGCATCTCCTCGTCATCATACGCTGCCCTTGCAGCCGGATAGTTTTACCCGGTTTCGTATCTACCGGCATGATTGTTTCCGGCATAGCCTCCTTTGGCGTAGCCTCGATCTGCCCCTTGGCTTTTTCTACCGGCATCGTGTTGCCCGGCTTGTTGTTTACCGGCAAGGACCGGATCGTACACAATCATCTGCTGCGCGTTCACCTCTTTTTCTCTTCTTACGTCCGGATGGGGGACGAGGCCTGCCCATGGGACTTGCTTCCGGCATTCTTTGTTGAACGCGCGGATTTTGAGGCCACAGCCTTGTTCAGCTTAGCCAGCTGCTCAGCATTCTGCTGCTCGATAGTGTCTAGCAGCTCTCTAACACGCTCTTGTTGTTTTGCCAAAGCATCTCCGGTAAGCGAGTCACACAGATCTACTGCAGCCTTTAGCAGCTTTTATGGTTTTATCCGGGCTACTGTATTTAGGTTTCTCTACGATGCTAGCAGATGCAGAGGTACTTTTGCCGGTAAGAACTTCCTTACGCAAATCTTGATCTAGATTGCGAGCCTTAAGCCGGTTCTCAGGTATCCTAGCAGCATGAGCGCTAACAGAAGCAAAGCCATGGGCAGCGTTGTACTCACGTAGGGTTAGGTTCAGCTCGCGCTGCGCCCGGACGATGTCGGCGCCGTTCGCGAGCAGCTTCTGGCGTTGCGCCTCGAGCTCCGCCTGAGCCGCTGTCGGGTCGATGTTCGGCGCGATGGGCGTCGCCAGCACGTTCATCGCCACCTGGAGAGGTGTTGCCGGTGGTGCGGAAGATGCTCCCGGTGCGCCGGTGTCGCGCTCCAGCGGTGGCTTGGCCGCACGGGTCGAAGCCGCACGACCAGCACCTTCATCCGCAACCTCCTTGCCCGCGCCGGCCACGCCAGCCATCATCACCTCGACGCTGCCGACGGCGCGGCCAGCACAGAGCCACCTTGGCGGGTCCTGTGCCACAACGGGGACGGTGCCGAAGTAGACGCGGTGGCGGCCGAACTCGATGATGCGGCCGTTCTTGGGGAAGATGCCGCCGTTGGCGAAGCAGCCCGCGTTGTCGTTGATGAAGTCGATGGAGTAGAAGCGGCCGGACGAGCGCGGACACCGTCCGCTCGCCGGCGACCTCGAGGATGCCCGCCCGAATGTGTACTCCAGCAAGCGCCACTTCATGCCCCACGGTGGGCGCCAACCGTCGTCGTGGTGAGCAGGACGGATGCCATAGGATGGCTTAAGTTGGGGCCGAATGGACGCAAGAGGATTCGGGGGAGGGTTTGTGATTAGATGGGATGAACTTCCGGATGGTTTCCTCAAGAACTTAGCCAAGGCTAGAGGTTGAAGAAGAAAGACATAAGGAAGAACTCGCTCTAGATCATCTTCTTTATTGATCTCAACAGGTTACAAGTTTCTCAGTACATGTGTTCTTCTAAACCTAGTTCTCTTCGTGCGTGCCCGTGAAGAGGGCTGCCCCCTCTCCTTATATAGGGGAGAGGGCGGCTTACAGGGCAAGAAACCCTAATGGCATCTTTGACTAGACAAACTACTTTACAAAGCTACTTTAATCATAGATGACACCGGGGTCTTCTTTAATCAGGGATGCTGACGTCCTCCGGCTTCTTTGACCGTCATCCTCCTCTTTATCGTCAGCCCTTCGTTTAAAGCTACTTTGCTTAGCTCATCTTTGTCTTCTAGCTCTGGAGAGAATCTTTGACCAGTCCTGCCGACATGCTCTTCTTTCCGGTAGCCCGGTATCTTCTTTACCCGGTTCCGGCATACCCCTCTTGGGGATACCGGCTTAGCCTCACTTAGCTAATTTCTTATCTCTATGTTCCGGTACGAACATTAAACCGGTATCTTGATGGCTCAAACCATCCGGTTTGGCATGCCTTTGGCATACCGGGGGTCATCCCCCCAACATTTTTTGATATTTTTTCTCTTCCATAACCAATCATCATGTTTACTTTCTTAGGTCACCAGTTTTCCTGGAAAAGCAAGTCAACATAGCATATCCCATGGTTATGTCCATGAAATTGTTTTAGACAACTTTTTAACCTTCTACTCAGATATTTTATGTAGTACCTACTATCTAGTTTAGGAGATGTATTCAAGTATTTTAGCACCAGAAGTTGCAAATTATTGATTTCTACCATTTATGTAATTTTAAGCCTATAGTTGTTGCTTGCACGAGTACACACAGTCAACCAGATGTTATAGGGAATTTTTGCCCTTTTTGTCCATAAGTTGGCCCCATGTATGCAGTAAATATACTTGAAAGGTGAAATCAACAACTTATGTTATAATGTACCAAAATAAGATATGAGATTCGATGATGTGTTTTACATGTGCAAGCACTGTACTGTTAGATGCATATTAGTTTCTCTTTGCAGGTTGGTCCGAAAAATATATACTCTGGGGAATGATTATCTCGAAAGGCTAACTGGTTGGAAAAAATCAATCTCCGCTTTCTGGATTATCCTTCTTTTGTCTACACTTTCAGGATGTGATGGAAAATATCTATGTACGATGCAAGACATCTCCTGATCTCCACCGTCCTTTTGTGTTGGAACACCTGTTTGTTGTGAATTGGGATTATGATATGAGGGATGCGCTACAGGATTCAAACATGAAACTTATTGTTGGTTCAAGCACACATTGATACTAGAGTTAAGTAATTTCAGCAACTCCTTTGACTGAACTGCCATTTTGTTGCCTATAGCCTTATTCCATAATTTATTCGGCCGAGATTGCACAAAATGGTTGACTTGCTCATCTCACAGAAGATAAATTGGCTCAAAAAACTTGTTTGCCTAAGTTTGTTTTATTTCTTCCTATCTTATTATATTCTATTTTTAAAACATTACTACTGAAAGGCTTGGCCTCCAAATTGTGTAAGCTTACTTGCTGACCAATGTTAAACAACAATAGAGAAGTGTTTCGGAACAATGCTGATGTGATGTTGTCGCAAACGTTGGAATGGTGGTTAAGGTGGTCATTCCCCAACATTGATTTGTTTAAGTCCATGCCTAAAACTTATGTCATATCATTTCGATTTTGATGTTGTTCTATGTTTTAGTATTCCAACATTCTTAAATATTTCTATCACCCACCTCTCGAGATGGACGGGCGCAGCAACGCGCGCCTTTATGTTCTAGTATCTATTATTACCAAAGTTATCCTACGGATCATAAGAGTATAATGTGGCCTACCATAAGAGTTATCCTACATTTTCAGCATTGTTTCCAACTAGATCTTGTAAGGAAACATTATCAATATTTTTAAGAGATAAAAGCAAGTATAGTATCAACTTTAGCAGCCAAGGAATCTGCTTCCTCAATGGAGTTGACATTTCGAAAAGATGAATTAGGTGTTATTTCAGTGTGCCATTGACTATAATTTTGTAGCATGTTTTTAAGATAGCTTTTTTCTTCAGGTACAATTTACTCATGAATGCACCTCCTGCAGAAGAATCTAGCATACTTCTAGATATGTAGTTTAAACCATTACATAAAGAGTGTAAAATAGTCCATTTATTTACTCCATGTGATGGGAAAATTCTAATTATGATTTTAATTCTTTCCCAAGATACAACTACATGTTCATTATCATTTTGTTTAAAAGACAATATGTTATTTCTATTTTTGCGAGATTTTAATAGGAGGATAATATTTCTTAATAAAAGCTTCTTTAAGATTATTCCAAGAGTTTATGCTACCAGTTGGTAATGATAATAGTCATTCTTTAGCCTTTCCTCTGAGTGAGAATGGGAATAATTTAAGTTAGAGTTGTATTAGGAGATGATGTTTGTAATCTCGCGGGATGAGTTGGAAACCCTCCCGGACTCTGTAACTTGTACAATACGAATCCCTCGGCTCCACCTCCTATATAAGGGGGAGTCGAGGGATAAAGAAAGCATCGAATCATTGTCTCTCAAACCCTAGTTTTCATAATCGTCGAGTACTTTTCGGCTGAAACCTTCGAGATCTACTTGCCCTCTACTTCCAACTAAACCCTAGTCTACAACCCGTAGGCATTGACAAGTTAATCCCTTGTCAATTGGCGCCGTCTGTGGGAATTAGAGGCGTCAAGGATCTGATCTCGATGGCACGTTCAAGATCGTCGACTTCATCAACTGCAAGCAACGCAATGGATCGAGGTAAACAGATCGCAACTGGTCCTGTCGATTTTGTTCCTCACCCGCCCTCCCGTTTGGATGCATATGCGTATCTGGAGGAGCCTATGGAGATGACGTTCGGAAGATTCCACTTTCGCGTCGAGAAAGAGGGAGCGTATCGTCTCGAAATTCCGATCTCGTCGGGATTGTCGGCGGTCGATTCCGATTTTTCGAACTCAACATCGTCAATCGAGTCAGGCGAAGAAGAGACTTCATCGCCATGCTTCATCAGCACCAGGGCAAGCGAAAAGCTCGCCAAGATCTTCAGCGACATGTCCTTCGAGTCATCCGCGGACTCCTATATAAGCGATGACTCGAGCAGTGTCGAAGCTTTAACTTCATCGATAAATCCACTACAGTGGGCAAGGTCTTCACCAATCTTTATGATGGTGTCACCAAACATAGCACAGATCTGAATACAAAATACCATCAGATTTATGCCATCGGAGAGCCAAGTCGTGATCAGGAGGAAACATCTGAGGCTTTCGACGATTTGGGAAATCCATACGTCGATCCCTCTGATTTACGACGAGGTCTAGGCAACAAATATGTCGGACCTGAGCCTCGTGATAGAGTTCAACTCCCGCAAGCAGCATGGGATAGAGCCGCAAGAGCTATGGACGGCTCAGAACCAATGGCCACAACAGCCACGCCAGAAGAGTTGCAAGCATATCAATATAGGCTCGCACGAGCTGCAAGGGAGTTGGAAAAACAGACAGCTGCTCTGAACAGAAGAAAGGAGGCAGCCTCCGCATCAAGCAGGCGAAGAGCGGAGTTAAGTCGACAATCTGGAACTTTGGGAGATAACCACAGGGAAGCTCGGAACAGAGCAAGATCAAGGCTGCAAAACATACCTGAAGGATAAAGAGAGCACTTGGTTCAAAACCTCGACATGTCTTTTATGTCGATAGACACGAGAGGAAACATCATCCCCAAGACACCAGAAGCTGGGTATATGGCGACACAGGCCTTTATCCTTGCATCCAGGCCACCTCCAGGAGATCCAAGGGAGGCACTGTACAACATGGCAATGGCAGGAGTCGGAGCCATGGGAACGGCGTTTGCATCAACACCTCCCGAAGGAACAGCAAGGCAAAATAGTCCACGACCTGCGGCAGCAGCAGCAGCAGCTCCTGAAGGAACAAGTGGAGCAAGAGACACAACAGCACAAGCAAGGGTGGACAGAGCACGACAAAGTAGAAGGGAACATCGGCATTCCCCAGAACTAAACGACGAGGATATGTGCGGTTTGCCATGCTTCACAAGGAGAGTCCGAAAAACTAGAGTCCCTTTCGGGATTTAAGTTGCCTGATAACTTCAAGAAATTCGACGGCTTGCAAGATCCAGAAGATTGGCTAGTTGATTACCTCGAGACGGTGAAGCTCACAGGAGGGACCAGAGCAACAGCTATGCAAAGCATCCAGGTGCATTTGAGTGGAGCCGCGCGATCTTGGATAAAGAAACTTCCTCCAGGATCTATCGACGGCTGGGATAGCTTCGAGGACATATTCGTCAAGAATTTCCGGTCCACCTGCAAAAAACCTGCATCGCTAGAAGAATTGAGGGCGTGCCGACAAAAGCCAGACGAACCAATGAGAAAATACATCCAAAGATGGAATATCATTAAAAACTCGGCAGAAAATATATCTGACGAGAGAGCAATAGATGCGTTTGTCGCAGGAATCAGGCGAGGAGATTTTGTCGAGGATTTGGGGAGGACCAATCCAAAGACAGTATCCGCATTAATGGAGATAGCAAACAGATGGGCAGATGGAGAAGATGTCGTTCACAACAAACGGCATAGGTCACCAGAGGAGGACCGCGGCCAAAATTATCAAAGTAGGTGACTATTCCCTCGGCAGTACTCGAGTTATGATGCTCCTGGGCAAATTTCGGCTGGCTTCCGAGCAAGCGCCGGAGGAAACAACAGAGATGATTACCAGAGGAGCAACGAGCAGCGAGGCGACAATAGAGATGACTCTCGAAACAACAGGCAAAATACCGGGTCAAGGTTCCAGAGACCTTTTGTGTCCCCTGAAGAGATGATGAACGGGCCGTGTCAGATGCATTTTTATCTCGACAATAATGGAAAAAGACAGTCAGGACACTTGCAAAAGGATTGCCAAAATTTCCAGGCAATGTTAAGGTGGGCAGGGCATGCTAATGCTCAGGCAGCGCACAGAAATCCTCAAGGACCCAGGAGTGAGATTCACTTGCCACCTCCTCCCGCGATTATGGACGAAAATCGACATCAGCTCAGAATAGCGGCAACACCTGCTCCACCGCCTTATGTTGATCCCAACTCTAACGGAGCGGTCTCGATGATTCAGAAAGGCAGGCCATCCAATAGAGCTCAGAAAGTAATCTCGCGACAGGTGTTTATGGCAGAGAAGATGCCTCCACCGACAGTCGAGTACCTTAACTGGTCAGGGCAAGATATTGGCTTCACAATAGCTGATCATCCACAGCAAGTTCCTCGACCAGGGCAGTCAGCACTCATCTTACCAGCAGTAATTGCAGGATTCGATGTATCTCGAGTGTTCATAGATGGCGGCAGCAGTTTAAACCTTATGTATGCAGATACACTAAGGAAGATGAACATATCCCTAGCAAACCTGAAACCAACCGACACGCGATTCCACGGTATCACACCGGAGAAGCCAAGTTATCCGCTGGGGAAGATTAATCTCGACGTTCAGTTCGGGACCCGAGAAAACTACAGAATAGAAAGACTGGAGTTCGAAGTCGTGGATTTCCCATCACAGTATCACGCTTTGTTGGGACGACCAACATATGCTAGGTTTATGGCGGTACCACATTACACGTACCTGTTGTGGAGGATGCCTGGACCTAAGGGACCAATCACAGTCAAAGGAAGCTTTGCGCTAGCCGATAAGTGTGATAAGGATTTTCATCGACTGTCAGAAACTTTCGGGATGCAAGCAGAATACATGGCATCAAGACTCACAACTGATTATGATGTGTTGCCAGATGTAGGAAGGCCAAACAAACAATCAACTTTTAACACCGAGAAAAATTCTAAGGAGGTGCAGATTCACCCGACAGACCCGAAAAAGACGACGTCCATTGCGACAGACATGGACCTCGCATAGGAAAGCGTGCTCGTCGAGTTCCTCCGTGAGCACTGGAAAATCTTCGCATGGTGTCCAGCTGACATGCCAGGAGTACCCAGGGAACTTGCCGAGCACCACCTAAACTTGGATCCACTAGCGAGACCAATCAAACAACCTTTGCGGCGTTTTTCGGAGCCAAACCGCAAAGCTATGCTGTCAAAAATCGATCGACTAAGAGAAGCTGGTTTTATCAAGGAGCTGCATACAGAGGCCACATGGGTAGCAAATCTAGTGTTGGTGCCGAAGAAAAACACTAAATTCCTTCGCATGTGCGTCGATTTTACGTGTCTCAATAAACATTGTCCAAAGGATCACTTTCCCCTCCCAAGGATCGATCAAATTATCGACTCCACGGCAGGGTGCGAACGTCTTTCCTTCCTGGATGCATATTCTGGTTATAACCAGATCAGATTAAAAGAAGAAGATGAGGTCAAAACAGCATTCATCACACCTTATGGCGTGTTTTGCTATAGAACAATGCCTTTTGGTTTGAAAAACGCGGGAGCAACATACCAGAGGATGATGCAGAAGTGCTTGGCGACACAAATTGGGAAAAACTTACAAGTGTACATCGACGATGTCGTCATAACATCAAAAAAGGGGCCGACGCTAATCGAGGATCTGAAGGAAACCTTCGACAACCTCGACAAGTTCTGTCTCAAATTGAACCCAACGAAGTGTTCCTTTGGCGTCCCTGCAGGAGAACTTCTTGGGTTTCTTGTTTCAGCAAGAGGGATTGAAGCAAATCCCGAAAAATCCAAGCTATCGTAACAATGAGAAAGCCAACAAAGTTGAAGGAAATACAACAGCTAACTAGGCGAGTCGCAGCTTTAAGCAGATTCGTCGCCAGATTGGGAGAAAAAGCGTTACCGTTTTACGCTCTAATCAAGCAAGGAGAGAAATTCCAATGGAATGAAGAGGCAGATCGAGCCTTCGAGGATTTAAAGCGCACAATTTCGACACCACCAATCTTAGTGGCACCAAAAGAGAAGGAACCTCTCCTGCTATACATCGCAGCCACACCTCAGGTGGTTAGCACGGCGCTAGTCGTTGAAAGAGAGGAAGAAGGAAAACTCCATGGAGTGCAAAGGCCGGTATATTTCATCAACGAAGTTTTATCGCCTTCAAAACAGCGGTACCCGCAGTACCAGAAGCTAGCATATGGAGTAATTACAACAGCAAGAAAATTGCGCCACTATTTTTCGGCACACCCGATAATAGTAGTGAATGAAGCACCTCTATCAAATAAACTGAACAATCCAGAAGCTACAGGGCGTGTCTCCCTTTGGGGAATAGAACTTCCCCTCGGGACATCACGTATGAAAAAAGAAAGGCAATCAAGTCGCAAATTTTGCCAGACTTCATTGCAGAGTGGATGGAGTTGCAAAATACAGGACCCCCAGATTTGTCGAGAACCTGGACCATGAACTTCGATGGATCCAAGAGAGTAGAAGGAGCTGGTGCAGGGGTGATACTCATATCACCTGAAGGCGACAAATTGAAGTACGTCCTACGGATGACGTTCCCAAACGCATCTAACAATGAAGCAGAATATGAAGCCCTTATACACGGGATGAAGATGGCGAAAGCTTGCGGCGCGACTCGACTAAAAATCTTTGGCGACTCACAATTGGTAGCTCAGCAGGTTATGAACCAATGTGATGCAGTCAATGACAGCATGGTAGCATACAAGGAGGTGTACAACGAGCTTGAGAAGCTGTTTGATGGATGCGGAGTAAATCACATCAGTAGGCTGAGCAATGATGAAGCCGACGTTCTCGCAAACATCGGGTCGCAGTGCCTCCCAATCCCGCCAGGGGTGTTTTGGGAAGAGATAGCTGAGAGATCCACAAAGACAAAGAAGACGAAGGAGGAGAAAACTTCGGCGCCTCTCAAAGAAGTTCCAGATGAAGAAGAGGACCAGGAGTCGGTGATGATGGTAGAAGTCCCATGGATGCAAGCGTACATATCGTATATCCTAAGGAAAGAAATACCCGACGATCCAGTTGAAGCAAGGCGAGTTATTCGACGATCCAAAGCCTTCACAGTGGTCAAAGGGGAGTTATACAAGCGAAGTATTTCGGGCGTGCTGCAAAGGTGCGTTACACCCGAAGAAGGAAGAATAATCTTAAAGGACGTACACGAGGGAATATGTGGTCACCACGCCAGCAGTCGAGCTATTGCGGCCAAGGTTTTTCGGGCTGGATTTTACTGGTTGACAGCAATCGAGGTGTTGCGGTCAGAAACCCACCGGCGAGCAACGACGGGAAACACAGTAGAGCCGGGAGGCTTCCAGAACTGCGGCTGGCCCTGGTCCCTCGAGCGACGGCCCGCAAAGCCTCGGCATGCACGTCCGATGCTGGTGCAAGGGCGTGCCACCTGACCTATACCTGGTCAGGAAGGTGATGGATTTGCTTCGCTTAGTTTCCTGCATGGCATAAACGTAAACATTAAATACGATCCTCGATCGGCTCTCAGGTTGTCCTGTGAATCGGCTCAAGGAGCCGATCCACCCATGATTCGTATGAGGTCTACGATCACATGGTGGTCATTCTTGATCAATATAAAGCTAAAACGACCTACGACGATTTAGGGTTTTCACCACATAATCGGAACATCCTACACGTGATTGAGCCTGGCAGCCACGCACGGTGATAATAAACCAACCCTAGACAAGGCCTAAAAACCAACATGAAGTTGATCCCCGGAACATCTTATCTAGGGCTAGCAAACTACACCCTACGTGCTATCGGATCCTTCAACCCGTTTGCAAGGCCTAACTATGCAGATATTAAACTAATCCTTGAAGAGTAAGGAGCAATCATAACGGATCGGATCTACTAAATAATGATCAAGCGAGGTGCCGCCCTTACACCTAAGATAGGTGTAAGGGCGGCTAGACGTTTAAGGGTTGCATGGACAAAAGCATGTGAGACGATGAAACAATGCTAACCCTAACACATCTATGATAACTACGTTGCTCGCCATCAACAAGGCTTCAGCACGAGCAACGCATAAACAACGAATAAACGTATACTGCCTAGATCGCAAGATGTGATCTAGGCAGCATGATGCTTACCCGGAAGAAACCCTCGAAACAAGGGGTTGGCGATGCGCCTAGATTGGTTTGTGATGAACGTGATTGTTGTCTTTCTCAATAACCCTAGATACATATTTATAGTCCGTAGACTTTCTAACGTGGGAATAATCCCAACCGTGCACGAGCCAAATTCTATCTAACCGACACGTATCCTACTATATTTACAGATACACGGGCAAACTAGCCCAAACTTTGTATACAAGGCCGATTCATGTATATCTTCCATGTATATTCTTCATGCCCATCCTAATCACGGCCCACCTCTGATCCGGTCAAATTCTGGTGATAACACATGCCCCCCTGGTTTTGGAAATGATAATTCCAAAATCGCTCTGCTTTTTCTTCGTCGGGTCATGTCGTGCCAGAGCAGAATCGTCGCAGTACCCTTCATCATGATGACTTGCCTTCTCAACTTCTCCGCGTGACCTGGCAAATTTTCCGGGATTTTTCTTTTTTCTTTGGGCACCACTTCCTCGGAAACTGCTGTGGCATTGAATCTCCACTATATCCCCTTTATTTAACCGCATCGAGCAGTTTGCTTCTTCATCCCCTCCTCATCGTCTGTTCCTCTGTAGTACTCGAAAACCCTTCTTCCACCATGGACTCCTCCTCCTCCTCCTCCTCCTCCGGTCTTTCCTTCCGGTCTTCCTCCTCCCGCGAGCCGACGCCGGAGGACATATGCGCCCCGGAACGATGGGACGAGGCAGACTGGGACTTCTCCATCTGGTCAGAGGATGATGAATCCCTGACCGATGGGGAAGACAACCTCCGTTTCCTCATTGATGGGGATTCGGAGGAGGAGGGCGACGATGATGCTCTATGGGGCGAAGACATCTCTTCCGATGAGGAGGATGAGGAAGCGGAGGAGGACACCTCCTCCGACGAGTACCCTCCGATGAAGCGCTTCCGCGCCGGGTCGGATGATGATGACGACGACGATGACGAGGAGGAGTACGGGGTCCCTGCCGAAGGCTACGGCAGCAGCGACGAGGAGCCCGCCGGCAGCAGCGCCGATAGCAGCCACGACAGCACCGACGAGGGCAGCAACGGCCCTTAGACTAGGACTAGTAGCATAGGACTAGTAGTAGTAGTGCATTAGGCATCGGTTGATCCTTTTGAGAGCCATCGGCTCTTTCTTGTAAAGTCGTCCCTTTGAATCAATAAGAACTGTTCTTCCAATTTGACTCTCCATTTATCCAATTTCAAGTCTTCCATTTGCCGCACCAAGAACCGATAGCAACGTATCGGACTTTTCCCCTCAAACGCCCATGAGGCCAGACTCAAATACCAATTTAGACAGTCATCCAAGCACTCCTCAAATTCAGACTGTAATTTAATATCTGACCATAATACTTTCCAACTCTAAAGTCGATGGCTGTTCATCGGCTGTTTTGAAAATCTAGTCTCCTTCAGGTTAGATAGTTTTGCCGATGATTTCCCTTCATCTCCTTGCAGCAACAGGACGGTCCAGACCCTGTAGATGATGATGGCTCCCCTTTCAGATTCCTCCCAGCAGCTCCGGTGGTCCCCTTCTGCAAAAACTTGCCACCCAGCCGATGACACCCAAATCGGCTTCCAAAAGAGGAGTGTCTACTAGGTCAGCTGCCCCCCGAGCCTCAGTCAAGGCGAGGACAGCGGTGAGGAAAGTAGCTGCCCGGAAGACTCTGAAGCGCCAAAGCCCTACTCCAGCTCCAGAAGGCTCGCACGTAAGTTTCACCCATGCTTTGGTTGATTTCATTCATTCTTCTAGGCTTCTGCAGCATACTTGTATTTCTTCTACAGACCTCCACTTAAGAAAACTCTAGTGAGGACACACAGTCCAGTCGAAGGGACTCGAGCTCGGGCAATTCTGAAAAACCACCCCGCAGAGCCAACCAGACTTGCCACCGTCGGCTTCCAAGAAAAGGTCAGCCCCTGAACCTGCTGTCTCCCAAACTCCCATCAAAGCGGGGCAGGGCAGTGTTAACGTCAGAAACCCCCTGGCGGGCAGAGACGGGCAACACAGTAGAGCCGGGAACAACTAGGGCTGCGGCTGGCCCCAGTCCCTCAGAGCGACGGCCCGCAAAGCCTCCTGGTCACACGTCCGATGCTATCACAAGGGCGTGCCACCTGACCTATACCTGGTCAGGAAGGTGTGGATGATGCCTCGCTTAGTTTCCTGCATGGCATACACGTAAACATTAAATACGAGCCTCGATCGGCTGTCAGGTTATCCTGTGAATCGGCTCAAAGAGCCGATCCACCCATGATTCGTACAAGGTGTCCGAATATATGGTGGTCCTGCTTGATCAAGATAAAGCTAATGAGATCTACGACGATTTGGGGTTTTCACCGCATAATCGGATCATCCTACTCACGACTGGGCCTCGCGCTCGCGCACGGTGACCGTAAGCCGATCCTAGACAGGGCCTAAAAACCAACACGAGGTTGATCCCCGGAACATCCTTTCTAGGGCTAGCAAACGTCACCCTACACGCCGCTGGATCCTCCAACCCTTTGTAGGGCCTAACTATTGCAGATGTTAAACTAATCCTTGATGAACAAGGAGCAACCGTAGCGGATCAGATCTACTAAACTATGATCAAGCGGGGTGCCGCCCCTACACCTGAGATAGGTGTAAGGGCGGCTAGATGTGCAAGGGTTGCATAACGAAAGCATGTAATTCGAAGAACAATGCTAACCCTAACACATCTAAGATAACTACGTCGCTCGCCATCAAAAGGCTTCAGCACGAGCAACGCATGAACAACGTGGGCAGGCTTAGTGCTGCCTAGATCGCAAGATGCGATCTAGGCAGCATGGTGCTTACCGGAGAAACCCTCGAGACGAAGGAGTTGGCGATGCACCGAGATTTGTTTGTGTTGAACGTTGGTTGTTGTTTATTCCATAAACCCTAGATACATATTTATAGTCCAAGGGACTTTCTAATTTAGGCGTGCACCTAACCGTGCACGGGTAAAACTCTAACTCTTAACCGACACATAATCTAATATGTTACAGATACAAGGGCAAACTAGCCCAAACTTTGCATGTAAGGCCGATTCACGTATTTCTTCTATATATATATTCTTCAAGTCCATCTTGATCGCGGCCCACCTCTCGACTCGGTCAAATTCTGGTGATAACACATGCCCCCTGGTTTTGGAAATGACATTTCCAAAATCATTACGCTTTTCTTTCGTCGGGTCATGTCGTGGCAGAGCAGAAACTGCCGCAGAATCCTCATCATGATGCCTTGCCCCTTCCACTTCTCCACGTGGCCGCAAAACTTTCCTGTTGGGCAACATCTCCTCGGAAACTGCTGTGGCATTGAATCTCTCTCATATCCCCTTTATTTAACCGTTCTAAACAGCTTGCGCCTCCTTCGTCCTCCTCGCATTAGCACCAAGAAACCCTCTGTGCCACCATGTCCTCTTCCTCCTCCTCCTCCGAGCTTTCCTACGGGTCCTCCTCCTCCCGTGAGACGCCGCCGGAAATCCGTGCCCCAGAAGAATGGGACGAGGAGAGCCACGCCTCCTCCATTTGGTCCGAGGACGACAAGTCCTTGACCAGCGGGGATGAGGATCTTCAGTTCCTCGCCGACGGGGAACTGGAGTCAGAAAGCGAGGACGACCGGTTCCCCTGGGACGGCTGCCTCACCTCTGAAGAAGAGGAAGAGGAAGACGACGACGACGACTCCCTCGAGGGCTACCCGCCGGCAAAACGCCTCCGCATGTGGTGGGACGACGACAGCAGCGACGATGAAGACGGGGATGAAGCTCCCGTAGAGGGCTACGGGAGTAGCGACGAGGAGCCCATCGGCAGCAGTGCCGATAAGAGTTCCGAGGATGCCGACGAGGGCAGTGATGGCCCATAGATTAGGATCCACTAGTGTAGGCCTAGCAGTAGTAGATTGGTCAATAGACCCTTCTTTTGTTCTTCCTTCTTTGAGCAATCGGCTCTTTCTCTGTAAGAAACTCCCGTTTATGAATGAAGAAGTTTCCCTAATTTGACTTTGCTGATTTCTTTTTAAACCGATTCTCAATGAGCCGATGGCCACGCATCGGTCTCTCATAATCCGCTCTCCCTTTCTTCGACCACAGGGTGACTGCAATCTTGGTTAAAACTCAAAAGCCGACGCCAGCGCATCAAATCTTCATGATCTATCCTTCACCCTTTCAAACAATGAATTTGAGTTCTGCCAGGTCATCACCCTTGACGCAAATCGCGGCACAGAACTAGCCGATGGCTACCCAATCGGCTTTTAAAAAACAGAGCATCTATCAGGCCAGCTGCCCCCCGAGTCTCAGTCAAGGCGAAACAGAGACGAGGGCATGCCATTCAGACAAAGGGGCCTAGGCCAGATCAATGTCTGAGAGAACATTCATGTAGAGCCAGCCGATTCCCAGCAAAATCGGCTCTTCAGAGCAGAGAACCTTTAGGGTGAGCTGCCCCCCCGGGATTCTTCAGACTGCCTTAGCCCGATCTGCACATCCATGCTGTTCTTGGCATTGTTCTTGAAGAGAGAACCTGAGCCATTGAACCATTGAACCACTCCATTGAGGAGTTCTCCCATCACAGCCTCTCTTCGTGGTCCACTTCCTGCTCCATTGATCCTCTGACAGTTACAGTTACACCTCTTGAGTCGATGGCCATGCATCGGCTTTTATATCCTTAAGTCGATGTCCGCTGCATCGGCTGTGCTCAATTTTTTTCGAATTTTTTGAATTTTTACGGCCGATTTATGCATCGGCCCCCATACTTTAATACTCATCACCAAAGGATGAGACACTTCTACTGCACATCCTCCTGTTTTATCCACCTGGGTGCCCCCCCGAGCCGATTCTGTCAAGAGAATTGATGGTATCGGCTCTGTTGGATTACATGTTGAACCCGAGCGAGAATGGATGGTGAGGATAATTTTGGCCGATTGCTTGGAATCGGCCTCCACGTTGCCTGCTCGGTGAAGGTTTTGTAATGTCCCTTCATAAATTTTTTGGGGCCGATCACAAGGATCAGCCTCGCCACGTTTGCTCATTGACGTGCTCTTGCTACTCGTTCGGGCCGGTAGATAAAACCAGCCCAATCTCTCGACTTTATCATGTTGGTGCGCTTGCTGTCGTCCACCTTGAGTGCATCGTGTAATCGTGGAGCACTAAGCTTCGTCGGAAGAACGAGCACCATGTTTGTGCCAGCCCGATGTTTCATCATCGGCTTTCCTTTGCTTGGGGCGCCACTCCATTTTCCGTGGACGACCCTCTTCATCCAGGGTTCGCTGAACCTTCGCAGCCAGATCAGGCCTTGCCTTCCTCAATGTATGCAAGTATAACCTCTCGGCTTCCTCCGGGCCGCGCAATCGCTGAACCTCGCGTTTACGGGAACGGCTGAGTCCATCAGGGCACCACCTTGGCCGGTGGTACCTGTCTTCTACTTCTCCCTCGTCTTCTGAATCTTCGAGATCTTTCAACCGAGGGGACTCAGCGCGTTTACTTTGTGGCGGGAGAGGCCCTAGGCGTTTGAACACGGACACGTTGGCTGTCTCCTTCTTCTTCTGGTTGCATTCTGGGCAGTTGCCGATTGTGGGCAATCGGCTCATTCCTGAATCCCAGCAGTGTCTGAAGAAGGGACAGTCCCAGTGCCTATCCTCGTCGACTCGCTCCCCCAACTTTTCCTTGGCACGGCGCACGTGCTCCTCCTCATCACGATCATGCCGACGACGTCTCCTGTCGTCCCTAGCTAGGCGATCTTCTTCATCATCGTTGTTGCATCGCCGGCGTTGGTCATACTGACTCACATACTTGCTGAGGAGGTGATCAGAGAGAGGTCGTTGATATCTTATGTTCTTCACTTCTCCCTCTGTGACGTAGCGCTTGCCGTCTTGGCGGAGCCGATCGCGTGGAGCGGCTTCCTCTCGTATCTTTGCTATGAGAGCAGCTGCCCTCATCTCCGTCCTTACCGAGTGGTGTCCAGGTCCTACCATGTTGATATTGCATGAGAAATCTGGCTGGCACCCTCCATGGTAAGTGTACTCCACCATGTTAACGGCGGGGAAGGGGTGTGTGTCGACCTTCATGGCGTACTGGTTGAAAATTAACCGTCCATTTTCTATCGCCATTTGGATCTGCTGCCGCCACACCCTGCAGTCGTTGGTGGTGTGGGTGAACGTGTTATGCCACTTGCAGTATGGCTTTCCATTCAGCTCTTGCACCGTGGGGATCTTGTGGCCTTCGGGTACCTTTATATGCTTCTCTGTGAGCAAGAGATCAAAAATCTGCTCAGTTTTGGTCACGTCGAAGTCGAACCCTTTTGGAGGGCCTTGTGGCTTCACCCATTTGCAGGACACGGGGCCTGCCGCTCGAGTCCATTCAGCCACTGCTACCTCCTGATCTCCCATAGCACCTTCATCTTCGTCTGCCTCAACCAGGACCACCGCACGCTTGAATTTGTCCTGGTAAACATCTGGGTGGCGCTGCTCATATGCTGACAGCTTCTGCACCATGTGCGCCAACGAAGGGTAGTCTGCTTGGGAGGCCACGTCCTTGATAGATGAGGAGAGACCCACCCCCGCCAGCTCGACTGCTTCTTTTTCACTTACGTGAACCGAATAGCATCGGTTCCTAATGGTCCTGAAGCGCTGGATGTATTCTGCCACGGTTTCCCCGCGCTTCTGTCGTACTTGTGCAAGATCGGCAATACCAGCCTCGGAAGCTTCTGAGTGATACTGAAGGTGGAACTGCTCTTCCAACTGCTTCCAAGTCCGGACTGAGTTCGGTGGCAGCGATGTGTACCACCCGAAAGCCGATCCCGTGAGGGACTGTGCGAAGAACCTCATACGCAGCTCGTCTGATGCTGAGATCGTGCCCAGCTGTGCCAAATATCGGCTCACATGCTCGATGGAGCTGGAACCATCTGATCCACTAAACTTTGTGAAGTCCGGGAGCAGATATTTGGGTGGTAGCGGAATCAATTCGTACTCGTTGGGGTACGGCTTGGTATAGCCGATTGCCCTCCTTTTCGGCATCATGCCGAACTGGTCTTTTAGGATTGTACAAATCTCATCCGCAGTGATGGCCGAAGGCGATGGGCCCTGAAGATTCGCAGGGGTGGCATACTTGGCCAGCCATGCTTGCTTTTCGAGTTCTGAGCCAACTGCAAGAGCTGGGCTCTGGAGGTTCGTCGGAGTGGCGTACTTAGCTAGCCACGTTTGCTTCTCAAGATCTGCTCCTGACGTTCCTCCTGCTGTTCCAGAGGCCCCTGCTGTCGCAGCCTGGTTCGAGAGTGCCCAGGTGCTGCCGTCTGGCATGTATGCGCACGCATATCCGTGCGGGATCTCCTTGGGCACCTCAGGTAGGAATTGGCAGTCACTAGGATCACCGCCAATTTTGTAGACGACGTATGCCGATGAGTTCGGCACTTCCGGTGCTGCCCATGCGAACGGCAGCGGAGGATGGGACAGGAGTGGCATCTCTCCTTTGTAAGTCCCCAGAGCTGGTCCCGACGGAGAATACCGATGGCTCATGATTTCCTGGACCACGCGCAGAGCGACACGCTCCAAAGTGTTCACCAGGCTCTCAGAGTGGCGGTGCAGCGAATGAGCCACCATGTAGTTGATCTCCTGACGCAGCGACCTGGTGCGTTCTTCTGACGGGGCGGATAGGTCCACTCCATCGAGTGCGCCTTCAGGTGAGAACCCTTTCCACCTGACGCCATGGGAGCGGGTTCTGTGGAAAGAGCCGATGAGGTCGGCTTCGAGGGTTGCCTTGATCTCGTCATGTTTCTTCTTGAGCTCATCAGGCAGATCCTCGTACTTGACCGGAGTGCTTTCCGCCATCTCGGATGTAGATGGCGATGCGGTGGATGTTGAAGATGGTCCCACCGGGCGTGCCAGAATGTGTTGACGTCAGAAACCCCCTGGCGGGCAGAGACGGGCAACACAGTAGAGCCGGGAACAACTAGGGCTGCGGCTGGCCCCAGTCCCTCAGAGCGACGGCCCGCAAAGCCTCCCGGTCACACGTCCGATGCTATCGCAAGGGCGTGCCACCCGACCTATACCCGGTCGGGAAGGTGTGGATGATGCCTCGCTTAGTTTCCTGCATGGCATACACGTAAACATTAAATACGAGCCTCGATCGGCTCTCGAGTTATCTCGTGAATCGGCTCAAAGAGCCGATCCACCCATGATTCGTACAAGGTGTCCGAATATATGGTGGTCCTGCTTGATCAAGATAAAGCTAATGAGATCTACGACGATTTGGGGTTTTCACCGCATAATCGGATCATCCTACTCACGATTGGGCCTCGCGCTCGCGCACGGTGACCGTAAGCCGATCCTAGACAGGGCCTAAAAACCAACACGAGGTTGATCCCCGGAACATCCTTTCTAGGGCTAGCAAACGTCACCCTACACGCCGCTGGATCCTCCAACCCTTTGTAGGGCCTAACTATTGCAGATGTTAAACTAATCCTTGATGAACAAGGAGCAACCGTAACGGATCAGATCTACTAAACTATGATCAAGCGGGGTGCCGCCCCTACACCTGAGATAGGTGTAAGGGCGGCTAGATGTGCAAGGGTTGCATAACGAAAGCATGTAATTCGAAGAACAATGCTAACCCTAACACATCTAAGATAACTACGTCGCTCGCCATCAAAAAGGCTTCAGCACGAGCAACGCATGAACAACGTGGGCAGGCTTGTGCTGCCTAGATCGCAAGATGCGATCTAGGCAGCATGGTGCTTACCGGAGAAACCCTCGAGACGAAGGAGTTGGCGATGCGCCGAGATTTGTTTGTGTTGAACGTTGGTTGTTGTTTATTCCATAAACCCTAGATACATATTTATAGTCCAAGGGACTTTCTAATTTAGGCGTGCACCTAACCGTGCACGGGTAAAACTCTAACTCTTAACCGACACATAATCTAATATGTTACAGATACAAGGGCAAACTAGCCCAAACTTTGCATGTAAGGCCGATTCACGTATTTCTTCTATATATATATTCTTCAAGTCCATCTTGATCGCGGCCCACCTCTGACTCGGTCAAATTCTGGTGATAACAGGCAGCCTACGCACAAAGAGCCGATGTATCAAGAGAGCTCGCAAGGAACCGCACGCCTCTTCATCAAACCAGGAGATATCAAACGTAACTCCATCCTTTCCTTGGACCATTTTGCATGTTGACCCCTTGTCGTTCTTATCGGCTAACCTCTCCCTTTGCAGGCTGATGACACCTCCAGTGGGGAAGTCGAGGAGGTACCCATGCCATCCGCCACTCTGGACCTAGCAACTTCTACGAGTGTAGTTGAGAAGGTGGCCAACTTGGCCAAACCGACAGCAGAAACACCAGAGCCGATCACCTCTTCATCGGATGTTCCTCTGGTCTTAGGAGAGGTACGATCCTTCCATTTAGCTCCACCTTACTCCCTTGCTGTCTCCTGAAGTCTTCTTGTTGCCTGTCAGGGTTATGACCTTTCAAGCCTGCTAACATTTGACCCCGAATCTATCGAGCCGGCTATTGCTAAAACGAGCGAAGAGCCAGGACCCAGTACTACACATGGTCAACTCCAGCATCTCAAGGCCCTGCTCTCCTCCTCCATCGAGACATTGGTTGAAGACTCCGAAGCAGTGACGAGCATTCTGGAGGATATCCAGCCTCATCTTCCGGTGACGCTGCAGGTGAAACTATTTTTTTTTACTGGCCGATTTTTCTATCGCCCCCCCCCCCCAATATTTCACTGCCCATGTATCGCACATGTTCATCGCACATGTTCATCTGATTAGGTGCCCCCCGAGCCGAATCTGTCAGGTAACTGCAGATATCGGCTCTGTAGTTAACCAAGGCACTGTACTTGAACATCGGCTCCGTCAGGACCAATGTTGACTTCCTCCAGTTCATCAGCCGATGTAAACCCATACCCTAGCTTTCCGTCACCTGTGAGACCGACACCGAATACAGGGAAAACGTATGGTAAGGATAATATGGGCAGATTGCTGGAATCGGCCCCTATTTTGTTTGTATTGCCGGTCTTGCTTTACTATAACTCCGTGACATGCTTGAGACCAGATTATCCCTTTTTATTTTTTGGGGCCGATCACAGGGATCGGCCTTGCCACGTACGTCCATAGATTTTGCTCTTGTTACACGGTCAGGCCGGTGGATAAGACCAGCCTCACCCCGTTTTGTGTCACGTCGATGCGCTCGCAGTCGTCCAAAGTGATGCCTGAGAGTGGCTCTTGGCCTGCCGTCTCCCAAACGTTCATGCCAGCCGTTGAAATCTCAGCTGAGTCATCTGCGTGGACGACCTCTACTTCATCTCCATCCCATCGTATTAAACATTGGTGCATCGTGGATGGAATGCAACAGCTTGGCGTGGATCCAATCTCTCCCTAGCAGGACAGCATAGGTGCTCTTGCTATCGACAATAAAGAACGTCGTAGGGATGGTTTTTCTTCCTACGGTCGGATCCACGTTCGTAACACCTTGTGCTTCGGATGCTTGGCCGTTGAAATCGCTCGGTGTAACGTTGGTCTTGATCAGATCCGAGCTAGAGCGTCCCAACCGACGTAGCATGGAGTATGGCATAATGTTGATCGCCGCTCCGGTGTCCACCAACATCTTGTTGACAGAGCTGCCCATTGATATAACCTCATAAGTACAGGGCCTTCGGGTGTCCGTAGCTCCTTTCTCGTGGCTTCTCAAAGATAACCGGCCGGGGGCCGCGATCAAGTTGTGCCACAGGTGCTTCGTCTAATCTCGGAGCACAAAACTCCGCCTGGAAGGATGAACACCATGTTTGTGCCAGCCGATGTCTCATCATCGGCTTTCCTTTGTTTGGGGCGCCACTCTTTCTTTTGTGGCCGACCTTCTTCGTCCAGAGTTCGCTGAATTTTCGCGGCCAGATCAGGCCGCGCCTTCCTTAACGTGTGCAGGTATAACCTTTCGGCTTCCTCCAAACCACGTAGTCGCTGAACCCTACGCTTTTGGGAACGGCTGAGTCCATCAGGGCACCACCTTGGCCGGTGGTACTTATCTTCTTCTTCTTCATCGTCGTCTTCTAACTCCTCGAGATCTTCCACCCGAGAGGACTCAGCGTGCTTGTTCCGAGATGGGAGAGGCCCTAGACGTTTGAATACTGACACGTCTCCTGCACCCTTCTTCTTCGTCTACATTCTCGGCGCTTGCCGATTGTAGGTAATCGGCTCATTCCCGAATCCCAGCGAGTGTACCGAAGAAGGGACAGTCCCGAGTGCCTATCCACGTCGTCTTGCTCTCTTGACTTCTCCTTGGCATGGCGCTCATATCTCTCCTCGTCGCGATCATGCCGGCGATGTCTGCTGGCGTCCCTGCTAGCCAGACGATCTCTTTTGTCGTCGTCGTCGTATCGTCGGCGTTGGTCGTATTGACTCACGTATTTGCTGAGGAGGTGATCAGAGAGAGGTCGCTGATATCGCACATTCTTCACTTCTCCCTCTGTGATGTAGCGCTTGCCATCGTGCCGGAGCCGATCGCGTGGAACGGCTTCCTCTTTGTCCTTGTTATGAGAGCGGCTGCCCTCGTCTCTGTCCTTACCAGAGTGGTGCCCAGGTCCAACCATGTTGATGCTGAATGAGAAACCTGGCTGGCACCTCCCAGGGTAAGTGCACTCCACCATGTTAATGGCGGGGAAAGGGTGTGTGTCGACTTTCATGGCGTACTGGCTGAAAATGAGACGCCCTTGTTCTATCGCCATTTGGATCTCGCCGACGCCACACCCTGCGGTCGTTGGTGGTATGGGTGAACGTGTTATGCCATTTGCAGTATGGCTTTCCGTTCAGCTCCTGTGCCGTGGGGATTTTGTGGCCTTCGGGTACCTTTAGCTGCTTCTGCTTAAGTAAGAGGTCGAAAATTTGCTCAGCTTTGGTCACGTCAAAGTCAAACCCTCTTGGAAGGCCTTGTGGCTTAACCCATTTGCAGGACACGGGGCTTGCCCCCCGAGTCCATTCAGCCACTGCTACCTCTTGATCTCCCGCAGAGCCTTCATCTTCATCTGCCTCAACCAGGACTACCGCACGCTTGAATTTATCCCGGTACAACTCTGGGTGGCGTTGTTCATATAATGACAGACTTCGAACCATATGCGCCAGTGAAGGGTAGTCTGCTTGGGAAGCCATATCCTTGATCGGTGATGCGAGACCCACCACCGCCAACTCGACTGCTTCTTTTTCAGACAATCGAGCCGAATAGCATCGATTCCTAACGGTCCTAAAGCGCTGGATGTATTCTGACACTGTTTCTCCGCGCTTCTGTCATACTTGTGCTAGATCGGCAATGCCATCCTCGGAAGTCTCTGAGTGATACTGCATGTGGAACTGTTCTTCCAACTGCTTCCAAGTCCAGATTGAGTCTGGTGGCAGCGATGTGTACCACCCGAAAGCTGATCCTGTGAGGGACTGTGCGAAGAACCTCACACGTAGTTCATCTGATGCTGAGATCGTGCCCAGCTGCGCCAAATATCGGCTCACATGCTCGATTGAACTGGAGCCATCTGACCCACTAAACTTGGAGAATTCAGGGAGCCGATATTTGGGTGGTAGTGGGATCAAATCGTACTCGTTGGGATACGGCTTGGAATAGCCGATTGCCCTCCTTTTCGGCACCATGCCGAACTGGTCTCTCAAGATTGTACTGATCTGATCCGCGGTGCTGGCTGCAGGAGTCGAGCTCTGAAGATTTGCTGGAGTGGCGTACTTAGCCAGCCACGCTTGCTTCTCAAGCTCTGAGCTAGCTGCAGGAGTTGAGATTCGGGGTTTTGTTGGAGTGGCATACTTAGCTAGCCACGTCTGCTTCTCAAGATCTGATCCAGAAGCTCCTCCTGCTGTTCCGAAGTCCCCGCCGTTGCGGTCCGGTTCGTGAGTGCCCGAGCTATCTGCAGTCCGGCACATATGTGCACGTGTACCCGTGAGGGATCTCCTTAGGCGCCTCATACAAGAACTCGGTAATCACTAGGGTCACCACCGATCTTGTAGACGACGAATGCCGGTGAACTCGGCACTTCTGGTGCTGCCAACGCGAACGGCAGCGGTGGTCGGGACTGGAGTGGTATCTCTCCTTGGTGAGTCCCTAGAGCAGGTCCTGACGGAGAGTACTGATGCCTCATGATTTCCTGGATCACCCGAAGGGCGACACGCTCCAAAGTGTTCACCAGGCTCTCAGAATGGCGGTGCAGCGAATGAGCTACCATGAAATTAATCTCCTGACGCAGAGACCTGGTGCGTTCTTCTGAAGGGGTAGAAAGGTCCACTCCATCAAGCGCGCCTTCAGGTGAGAACCCTTTCCACCTAATGTCGTGGGAACGGGTCCTCTGGAAAGAGCCGATGAGGTCGGCTTCGAGGATAGCTTTGACCTCGTCATACTTCTTCTTGAGATCCTCAGTCAGATCTTCGTACGTGACTGGAGTACCTTCCGCCACCTCAGATGTAGATGGCGATGTAGTTGATGTCGAAGACCGTCCCATCGGGCGTGCCAGAATGTGTTGCGGTCAGAAACCCACCGGCGAGCAACGACGGGCAACACAGTAGAGCCGGGAGGCTTCCAGAACTGCGGCTGGCCCTGGTCCCTCGAGCGACGGCCCACAAAGCCTCGGCACGCACGTTCGATGCTGGTGCAAGGGCGTGCCACCTGACCTATACCTGGTCAGGAAGGTGATGGATTTGCTTCGCTTAGTTTCCTGCATGGCATACACGTAAACATTAAATACGAGCCTCGATCGGCTCTCAGGTTGTCCCGTGAATCGGCTCAAGGAGCCGATCCACCCATGATTCGTATGAGGTCGATCACATGGTGGTCCTGCTTGATCAATATAAAGCTAAAACGACCTACGACGATTTAGGGTTTTCACCACATAATCGGAACATCCTACACGTGATTGAGCCTGGCAGCCACGCACGGTGATAATAAACCAACCCTAGACAAGGCCTAAAAGCCAACATGAAGTTGATCCCCGGAACATCTTATCTAGGGCTAGCAAACTACACCCTACGTGCTACTGGATCCTTCAACCCGTTTGCAAGGCCTAACTATGCAGATATTAAACTAATCCTTGAAGAGTAAGGAGCAATCATAACGGATCGGATCTACTAAATAATGATCAAGCGAGGTGCCGCCCTTACACCTAAGATAGGTGTAAGGGAGGCTAGACGTTTAAGGGTTGCATGGACAAAAGCATGTGACACGATGAAACAATGCTAACCCTAACACATCTATGATAACTACGTTGCTCGCCATCAACAAGGCTTCAGCACGAGCAACACATAAACAACGAATAAACGTATACTCGCCTAGATCGCAAGATGCGATCTAGGCAGCATGATGCTTACCCGGAAGAAACCCTCGAAACAAGGGGTTGGCGATGCGCCTAGATTGGTTTGTGATGAACGTGATTGTTGTCTTTCTCAATAACCCTAGATACATATTTATAGTCCGTAGACTTTCTAACGTGGGAATAATCCCAACCGTGCACGAGCCAAATTCTATCTAACCGACACGTATCCTACTATATTTACAGATACACGGGCAAACTAGCCCAAACTTTGTATACAAGGCCGATTCATGTATATCTTCCATGTATATTCTTCAAGCCCATCCTAATCGCGGCCCACCTCTGATCCGGTCAAATTCTGGTGATAACACGAGGATGCAAAAGAGATAGTACGAACCTGCGACGCGTGCCAAAGATTCGCCGCAAAACCACACTCCCCAGCAGCAGAGCTGATGCCAATACCATTGTCTTGGCCCTTTGCCCAATGGGGACTCGATATGGTGGGCAAATTACACAAGGCTTCGCCAGGAGGATACGAGTACATATTGGTTGCTGTCGATAAATTCACCAAGTGGATAGAAGCAAAGCCGATAAATTCACCAGATGCAGCGTCAGCCATAAAATTCGTGAAGGGCATTGTTTTTCGGTTTGGAGTACCTCACAGCATCGTCACGTACAATGGCAGTAACTTTACGTCCAAGGAGTTCAAGGCATACTGCACAGAAGTAGGCATCAAATTGCACTTCGCGTCAGTTGGGCACCCGCAAACCAACGGCCAAGTCGAGAAAGCCAATGGTATCATCTGCAACGGTATTAAAAAGCGCCCGCTTGAAAAGGCTCTGCATACTTGGCCAGAAGAATTGCCAAGTGTTTTGTGGAGTATTCGAACAACACCAAATACGGCGACACAAGAAACTCCGTTCTTTTTAGTCCACGGAGCTGAGGCAGTACTACCTCAGCTCCCCAAGAAACTTCAAGAAGAGCTTTGGAGGACGATGTGGATGCACTCGACGAAGCTCGGGATGAAGTACTCTCACGAGTCACCAAGTACCAGCAGGACCTGAAAAACTACCACAGTCGACGGTTGCGGCCAAGATCTTTCCAGGTCGGCGATTTGGTCTTACGGCTCAATCAGCAAAGTACTGAAAAGCTCGAGTCACCATGGCTGGGCCCTTACGTCGTCACGGAAGTAATCGAAGGAGGAGCGTACATGATCAAGGACAAGAACACAGGGGTTCCCGAGAAAAACCCCTGGAACGTGGCGCAGCTCAGGCGTTTCTACGCCTAGAGCCGAGATATAGTCCTCCTTTGTAAAAATACAATGTACTGAAACGCCCGCGAGTTTTCAGACGCACTCTTTTCCTTTTCAGGGCACCGAGTGGGGCTGGAAAGGTTTTTAATGAGGCGGGCTCGCGGTGCTGCAATATAGTAAAATATAGTGATGAGATACATATCTTTTTCGTCGACATGCTCGGGGGCTTACGCCTCGAAGTTACAACATATACACAACATAGATGAATCTAACTGGCAAGAAATATTTCGCCTTGGTATCAAATACCTCGCCAAATAAAAAGAAAGTACAAAATAGCAATCAGCAAAAGAACAAAATACTCGGGGGCTTGTACCCGCAAATATAGTATACTCAATAAAAATTCGGGTGCCTTGGTTTACAACCTCGCATACACAATAAAGAGATTTACCACCGAAACACTCGGGGGCTTGAGGAAGAAAAATAGAAACATTTCCTAAACTTTACAATATAGTATATGTTTTCAACAATACAGGACGCCATTTTATAGAAAAATCGACAGGTTAAAAGAAAAAAGAAAGTCAATTCCGGCTCAGTATATTATCTATGGTCATCCGTCCAGTATTTGCAGTGCGAGTACTATGTTCAGCATAGCTGCCCCTTTCGAAGAATTCAGAGTCCATCCGAAGAAGTTCATCCATCATATCTTCTGCAACGGGGTCACATGATCATCAATTTTGCTGACATCCCTCTTCCTTTTCGCCATCTTGGCTAAGCACTTGGTAACAATTTGGCTCATGTCAAACTTGGGATAGCAGATTTTGATCATCATCATAGCAAACCTGGCACCGGCAGATAGTTGAGCTCGCACAAAGTGATGGATACGAGGAGCATCTTGAAACTTCTCCAACAATCCAAGAATAGTGTCGGGTGCCTCGTTCCGAGGAAACAGCGTCTTGTAAACCAGGGTCAATGTCCTGGTGCAGAAATCAAGGAACTCGCGAACCTGACAGGCGCGGTCTTGAAACCTAACAATTTGTCGGGTTCGCTCGGGAGTGGCCCAGAATAGAGAACCGTGGTCGAGAGAAAGTTTAACAAGGAGGCTCGTCCTGGTATTCACCCTTTCATCCTCAACAGCAGCGTCGATAAAGGAGCCTAGTTGGCGATAACATAAGAATCTCGAAAAAGGAAATAGCGAGAAAATGGGAATCTCGGTTTGCAAGAGCATACCTGACATATCTGCACTGGCCTCAATCATCAAATCAAGCATAAAATTTTCTCGAGCAGTTGCTTTTTCAGCTTCCGAAATAGCAGCGTCCTTGGCAGCTCTGGCTTCTTTAGCTTGTCGAAGGGCAATCTTCTCTCTTTCGGATGCTTTACGAGATTGCTCCATCATCACAAGAGTCTGTTTTTTCATGGATTGAAGTTGTTGGCGAAGTTCTTGCAAATCTTGCGAGGAGTGCTTACTCGAAGAACCTTCGATAAGGTTATCATCGACAAGTGTTTTCTTCGAGTAGGAAGAAGCAGGAGAATTATCGGCAGGATGAGGATTGGCGGAGTAGTTATCAAATATCAACTGGAAAAGAAAATTTCGGTATCAATGATCACGCAAAATAGAATTCCATTGATCTCCGGGAAATTTACACATATATTACAGAAGGGGTCTTCAAAAGGATTACTACGACAGTTGTCGCTAAAGCTACAGCGACGACACTATCAAAAGAAATAGTAAAAATAAAAACGGAAAAAGATAGGGCATTCAACTAGACCTCCGGCTTCGACGAGCTAGGAGTAGAAGTTGGCTTGCATCCAAGATAGGCAAGGATCTTCTTGGAGTTGGGCTTTGAAGCCCTGATCAGTGATTGCCACTTCGTGGTCTCCATCTCTTGCGTGTCGCCAACTTTGGTCCAGTCGATAGTTTGCTGGCTGTCAGCAACCAGAGCAATAGTGCTTTCCACTGCGACCTTCATATTTTCTTGGCGAAGCTTTAATCCAAGATCTTCTTCGGGATTGAAGCACTTGGCAAGAGCAAGAAAGGTTGCGGGTTCCTTTTTCTTCGGGAAGAAGTAAGGGTAGAGCCGCGACAATCCTTCCTTAGCCTGATCAATGCCGTTGCGTGCTTCTATTCCGTGAAACTAAAGGAAAGCAAGCGCATCAAGAAGAGGATCATTGTCAGGATCCTCAAGTTCATATTCTTGGGATGTTTTCCCTGTCGAGGCAAAAAAAATCTATTGGTCCGCAAACAAGTAAAGAAAAGCAAGCCTAAGGAATGCAAAATAGATTGGGTACTTACTGACAAAGCGATGGTTTTGTGAATCCAAGCGCTTGAGAATCGCCTCTTCACGAGCAGCTTGTGCGGTTTTATGCTCGCTCAAAGCAGTCTCGGCGTCATGAAGCCTCTTCTGAAGTTCTTCGACACCAGCAGCTTCTGCTTTGGCCTTGTCAGCCTCTGCCCTAGCTTTACTAGCATCTGATTCGGCCTTCTTACGAGCCTCCTCACTTTGCTCTAATTTTTGAGCAAGTGTGTCGGCACGTTTGTTGGCCTCCGCCAGTTTTTCTGCCAAGATAGTCAAATTCAGTCAAAATCACGACAAGAACGGAGTGAGAAGGGAAGGTTAAAGAGAAGTAAAAGGACATTACCTTCAGCTTTGCTAGCATACTCGCGGTACCCAACGAATTGGGCACCGAAGCGGATGAACTCCTTAATCAAAGGCTGTTAAAGAAAAATAGAGAAAGAAAGCGTCGGTAGGGAACAAAAGTGCGATAGCACAAAATAAAAAGAAGCAAACAGTGAAAACATCGACAGCATCAGAAAGCATTCAAGGACTTACATCATCCAGAAGAGGAGTCGAGGAGCTACCCAATTGTAGGGTAGGCTCTGTGATTGATTCAACCCTCGCCCTTTTTGGTGAAGGGACGAGGGGGCTTGCAGGAGGAGTAGGTGCGTCGGTGTTTTGTTGAGGAGGCGAAGATTCTTCTCCTTCAATTTGCACTTCAGAAACAACTAGAGTATGCGATGTACTCGTTCGAGCAGTCGCATCAATAGCTGGCATTTCTTCCTCGTCACCACTACAATTAAATTGCGGCAGTATAAGAAGCAAGATAGACAAAAACTTTCAAGAATAAATACAGCGAGAGCCAAGGAGTAACTTACGAACTGACGAGGGCGTCAAGGTATGGATCGAAAGTTGCCTTCCGACGTGAAGGAGCAGCTTCTTCGGCTTTGGAGGTGCCGGAATCTTCGACGTCTGTCCTCTTCCTTTTGTTCTTTGGAGAAACAGCAGGAGGAGGAGACCGTGCCGATGCGGTAGCCTCGGAGGCAGCCTCCTTTTCAGAGGATCCCGCAGATTTTCGAGAACCTGCGGGTTCATTATCAAAGGAAGGAGCATCTTGGTTGTCATCAGTGACAACGGCTCGTTCTTCGACTTCTCCACCTTCAGGAAGGGGAGGAAGAGAGACAAGGTCTGGATGGTTCTATAAAAAAAATAAACAAAGGGAGATGTCAATAAAAGAGTTATGGAAAGGATGTCAAAAAAAATGAGCAAGTCGACAAAGGTTACCTTGGGAAGCGCATTGGTGGCGCTATATGGTTTTACGCGACAAGAAGAAGGGACAGGATCTTTCTTGCTGAGGGAGGAGATTTTCCGGACAAGTTTTTCTAAATCCTTGACCGATAAATCCACCGACAACCGATCCACATCATTGTCGCCAGCATACTTCCAGAGGGGATTTTTGCGAGCCTCAGAGGCTGCACTCTGATTCTAAGGAAATATGCCGTGATCTGGATACCCGACAGCTCTTTGCCGCGGGTGTTTTGCAGCTCGTGGATGCGGGTCATCAATGCCTCCGTCGCCGTTTTTTCTTCGTCGGTAGCCTCTGCATCCCAGGAGCGGCGGCGGTAGATTTTCTCGGCACCATCAAAAGGAGGGATGTTGTCTTCAGCACACCCATGGTTCTCCTCATGAATGTACAGCCATTTTTTGCGCCACCCTTGAACTGAGTCAGGGAATTTGACGTCGAAGTACTCGACATCAGGGCGAACGCAGATAACAACGCCGCCTATGTTATAGGTGACATTGGGAGAGCCATTGCGGCGACAGAAAAAGATACGCTTCCACAACGCCCAGTTAGGCTGGACGCCGAGGAAGGACTCGCAAAGGGTGATGAAGATGGAAATGTGGAGGATAGAGTTGGTGTGAGGTGATGAAGTTGCAGTCCATAAACAAAGAGCAACCCCCGAAGAAAAGGGTGAATGGGGGCAGAAAGACCGCGGATGAGATGATCGACGAAACTAACCCGATACTCCATTGGAGGGGTTGGGTAGCTCTCTTCTCTGGGGAAGCACAGCGCCTTAGGCTTCTTGCTGATCCCCAGTTTCTTCAGGAGGTTGATGTCTTGGGCAGAGATTTTAGATCTCTCCCACTCAGCGCTCCCCAGATCTACGGAAGCCATCGTCGATTCCGGCGTGCTGTGCCTGGTCAGTCTGCGCGGTGGCATCAACAATGGCGCAGGAGTGCAGCTCGAGAAAAGTTGAGCTCAGGGAACTGTGGGGCGCAAGAGGAGATTTTTGCAAAAGGAGAGCAGGGGAGCGGCGCGAGCGAAAGTGCTGGAGGAAGAAGAAGGGGAACTTAAATAGAGGTTCGGCGAAGCGGCGTACCGTTGGATGGAAAAAGTGTGCGGCAGATGATGTACACGTGGAACAGGGGTAAAAAAAGTAATTTCACCCTGGGGGAGTTACAGTACGTGCGCCAGGAAAAGCGGAGGACGTGTGTACCCCACTTGCACGATGTGTCAATACGATGCGTAATTTGGGCCCGCAAGGCAGCGAGAGAGAACTTCTCGCGATTTCCAAGAACTGCGATCGTAGCTATCGTCAGCAATGACATCACTTTAGCAAGAGAGAAACTTGACTTAACAACTTCATAAAAAAGGCGACAGCACAAAATATTGGAGAGCCTTTGATCAAATACAAGTTTTTGATCAAATGCTCGGGGGCTACTCTGGAAAAATGAAAAATTCGAGAAAGACAAAATAGAAATGGTGTGAGCCTATGATCAAATACAAATATTTGCTCATAGCCTCGGGGGCTACTCCCATCGGGAGCGCTGTTCGCGCACCCGAGAGATTTGAAAATTTCGGGATAGAAAGAAAATATAGCAGCATAAGGCGTGGTGCCTACACCCAAGCACAAGTCCTTGGCTGTAGCCTCGGGGGCTACTCCCATCGGGAACGCTGTTCGCGTGCCCGATGAAATTATAAAAAAGAAAGATAGAAGAACAAGAGAGTATATTTCGAGTTATAAGTAACTCTACATATACTCCCATCGAGAGAGCAATATAAGTCATCCGTTGACTCAATAAAATGTGCCATTCCAACAGCCGAATAAGCACTCGACAATATATTCTCAGAACGCCAAAGTTGCGAACAATTTCTGAACGTCGCAAAACTTTGCGAAGGTAAGACCCCAGATCCGTTCTGAGTGGCGTGGCGCCGTCTCTGACGTCGGTTTGCTACTTCTATCCGTATCAACAGATACGAAGAAAAATCCTAACGGACGCGTTAGGTACCCGATAAATATGACTGGGACTCGACAGAATGGTAAGACCTTAAGCGGCACTTGTCGAAGTTTACACCAGTATCCCGAGATCATGTCCGGGGACGTGATCTTGAAGTAGGTTTTTGCGGATTGCCACTAGAGCAGTTAACTAGTACCTGATCCGTCAGATGAACTAGCCCCAACTACCATTATCCATGTACAATATAGAAATTCATATGAAGAAATATAGAGAAGTTTAAAGTTGTCGAGTAAATATAAACAGTGGAGATTTTCCCTGACTCTACGATTCAAGCAAAATTTCGGGGGCTACTGACATAGGCATCCCCAATGGGCCTGCCGAAGATAGTACCCGGGGTTTACTGAAGGCCCGCGACTCGAAGAATAAGAAGAATCGGAAGCCCAAGTTGATATTAAGGAAAGTTAGAGTTGTATTAGGAGATGATGTTTGTAATCTTGCGGGATGAGTTGGAAACCCTCCCGGACTCTGTAACTTTTACAATACGAATCCCTCGGCTCCATGATACGTCTCCGACGTATCGATAATTTCTTATGTTCCATGCCACATTATTGATGATATCTACATGTTTTATACACATTATATGTCGTATTTATGCATTTTCCGGCACTAACCTATTAACGAGATGCCGAAGAGCCAGTTGGTGTTTTCTGCTGTTTTTGGTTTCAGAAATCCTACAAAGGAAATATTCTCGGAATTGGACGAAATCAACGCCCAGGGTCCTATTTTTGCACGAAGCTTCCAGAAGACCGAGGGGGAAAGGAAGTGGGGCCACGAGGCGCCGCCACAACAGGGCGGCGGGGCCCAGGTCTTGGCCGCGCGGCCCGGTGTGTGGGGCCCTCGTGTGGCCCCCGCGTTGCCCTTCCGCCTACTTAAAGCCTTCGTCGCGAAACCCCCAGTACCGAGAGCCACGATACGGAAAACCTTGCCGAGACGCCGCCGCCGCCAATCCCATCTCGAGGGATTCTGGAGATCGCCTCCGGCACCCTGCCGGAGAGGGGAATCATCTCCCGGAGGACTCTTCACCGCCATGGTCGTCTCCGGAGTGATGAGTGAGTAGTTCACCCCAGGACTATGGGTCCATAGCAGTAGCTAGATGGTCGTCTTCTCCTCATGTGCTTCATTGTCGGATCTTGTGAGCTGCCTAACATGATCAAGATCATCTATCTGTAATTCTATATGTTGTGTTTGTCGGGATCCGATGGATAGAGAATACTATGTTATGTTGATTATCAATCTATTACCTATGTGTTGTTTATGATCTTGGATGCTCTCCGTTATTAGTAGAGGCTCGGCCAAGTTTTTACTCTTAACTCCAAGAGGGAGTATTTATGCTCGATAGTGGGTTCATGCCTCCATTAAATGCGGGACGAGTGACGGAAAGTTCTAAGGTTGTGGATGTGCTGTTGCCACTAGGGATAAAACATTGATGCTATGTCCGAGGATGTAGTTATTGATTACATTACGCACCATACTTAATGCAATTGTACTGTTGTTTGCAACTTAATACTGGAAGGGGTTCGGATGATAACCTGAAGGTGGACTTTTTAGGCATAGATGCATGCTGGATAGCGGTCTATGTACTTTGTCGTAATGCCCAATTAAATCTCACAATACTCATCATATCATGTATGTGCATTGTCATGCTCTCTCTATTTGTCAATTGCCCGACTGTAATTTGTTCACCCAACATGCTATTTATCTTATGGGAGAGACACCTCTAGTGAACTGTGGACCCCGGTCCATTCTTTTACATTGAATACAATCTACTGCAATACTTGTTCTACTTGTTTTCTCGCAAACAATCATCATCCACACTATACATCTAATCCTTTGTTACAGCAAGCCGGTGAGATTGACAACCTCACCGTTACGTTGGGGCAAAGTACTTTGGTTGTGTTGTGCAGGTTCCACGTTGGCACCGGAATCTCCGGTGTTGCGCCGCACAACATCCCGCTGCCATCAACCTTCAACGTGCTTCTTGGCTCCTCCTGGTTCGATAAACCTTGGTTTCTTTCGAGGGGAAAACTTGCCGCTGAACGCATCACACCTTCCTCTTGGGGTTCCCAACGGACGCGTGCTGTACGCGTATCACTCCACCTCCTATATAAGGGGAGTCGAGGGACAAAGAAAGCATCGAATCATTGTCTCTCAAACCCTAGTTTTCATAATCGTCGAGTACTTTTCGGCTGAAACCTTCGAGATCTACTTGCCCTCTACTTCCAACTAAACCCTAGTCTACAACCCGTAGGCATTGACAAGTTAATCCCTTGTCAGCACCTTCGATAAACCTTGGTTTCTTTCTGAGGGAAAACTTGCCGCTGAACGCATCACACCTTCCTCTTGGGGTTCCCAACGGACGCGTGTTGTACGCGTATCAAGCATATTTTCTGGCGCCGTTGCCGGGGAGATCAAGACACGCTGCAAGGGGAGTCTCCACAATCCAATCTCTTTACTTTGTTTTTGTCTTTCTTTATTTTATTTACTACTTTGTTTGCTGAACTTATATCAAAACACAAAAAAATTAGTTGCTAGCTTTACTTTATTTACTGTCTTGCACTCTATATCAAAAACACAAAAAAAATTAGTTACTTGCATTTGCTTTACTTATTTCAACATGTTTCCTTTCAATTTTATTGTAAAAGATATACCTGTGGGACAAGGGTCTATAATTGGAAGAGATAATATAGAAGAATTTTTCACCCATGTTAGTATGCATGAAGATCTTAAAGATATACCCCTTGCAAAAGCTGTCCCTACTTATGAAGATGCCTCTGTTTGTTTGGTACGCATGATGGAAGCTAGATTTATTAGTCTCAACCCCATGATACAACACATGTTTCTTACACTTTCTGATATGGAGCGGGGAGAGAAGAGAGATTTTGTTCTAAAAGTCTTAGTGCGAGAATTTGCGGATATAGCTAAAGAAGCTAGAAAAGTTTTTAGTAAGCATTAGAGGCTTGGTACGATCACCGATTTTAAAAGAACACTTGAAAAAATGGATATGGATAGAATTAAGTACACTAATAGTGTTAATGATGGTGGGGAGATTAAAGCACCAATACCATGTAAGCTCCTAGCGATGCACGAAGCTCTAGATGATAATTATGCTTGGCTTGTTCCTGAAAATTTGTTTGATGAGAGCAGCAAGCCCAAGACTAATGAAAAGGGAGCTGCTGAAACTTATGTATCCAACATACTATGCATGGTTGATAAAACTCCCAACACCCCTGGTAATGATGTCAATGCTCCATCTCTTGATAACACTTGATATACACTTTCGCGCCTAGCTGAAAGGCGTTAAAGAAAGCGCTTATGGGAGACAACCCATGTTTTTACTACAGTATTTTTGTTTTATATTTGAGTCTTGGAAGTTGTTTACTACTGTAGCAACCTCTCCTTATCTTAGTTTTGTGCATTGTTGTGCCTAGTAAAGTCGTTGATAGTAAGGTTCATACTAGATTTGGATTACTGCGCAGAAACAGATTTCTTTGCTGTCACGAATTTCGACCTGCCTCTCCGTAGGTAGCTCAGAAAAATATGCCAATTTACGTGCGTGATCCTCAGATATGTACGCAACTTTCATTCAATTTGAGCATTTTCATTTGAGCAAGTCTGGTGCCTCAATAAAATCCATCTTTACGGACTGTTCTGTTTTGACAGATTCTGCCTTTTATTTCGCATTGCCTCTTTTGCTATGATGGATGAATTTCTTTGTTCCATTAATGTCCAGTAGCTTTATGCAATGTCCAGAAGTTTTAAGAATGATTGTGTCACCTCTGAACATGTGAATTTTTATTATGCACTAACCCTCTAATGAGTTGTTTCGAGTTTGGTGTGGAGGAAGTTTTCAAGGATCAAGAGAGGGAGATGATACGATATGATCAAGGAGAGTGAAAGCTCTAAGCTTGGGGATGCCCCGGTGGTTCACCCCTGCATATTTTAAGAAGACTCAAGCGTCTAAGCTTGGGGATGCCCAAGGCATCCCCTTCTTCATCGACAACATTATCGAGGTTCCTCCCCGAAACTATATTTTTATTCCATCACATCTTATGTGCTTTGCTTGGAGCGTCGGTTTGTTTTTGTTTTTGTTTTTGTTTGAATAAAATGGATCCTAGCATTCATTGTGTGGGAGAGAGACACGCTCCGCTGTTGCATATGGACAAATATGTCCTTAGGCTTTACTCATAGTATTCATGGCGAAGGTTGAATCTTCTTCGTTAAATTGTTATATGGTTGGAATCGGGAAATGCTACATGTAGTAATTCTAAAATGTCTTGAATAATTTGATACTTGGCAATTGTTGTGCTCATGTTTAAGCTCTTGCATCATATACTTTGCACCTATTAATGAAGAAACACCTAGAGCTTGCAAAATTTGGTTTGCATATTTGGTCTCTCTAAAGTCTAGATAATTTCTAGTATTGAGTTTTGAACAACAAGGAAGACGGTGTAGAGTCTTATAATGTTTACAATATGTCTTTTATGTGAGTTTTGCTGCACCGGTTCATCCTTGTGTTTGTTTCAAATAACTTTGCTAGCCAAAAACTTGTATCGAGAGGGAATACTTCTCATGCATCCAAAATCCTTGAGCCAACCACTATGCCATTTGTGTCCACCATACCTACCTACTACATGGTATTTCTCCGCCATTCCAAAGTAAATTGCTTGAGTGCTACCTTTAAAATTTCCATTCTTTACCTTTGCAATATATAACTCATGGGACAAATAGCTTAAAAACTATTGTGGTATTGAATATGTACTTATGCACTTTATCTCTTATTAAGTTGCTTGTTGTGCGATAACCATGTTCCTGGGGACGCCATCAACTACTCTTTGTTGAATATCATGTGAGTTGCTATGCATGTCCGTCTTGTCTGAAGTAAGGGAGATTTACCACTCATTTAATGGTTAGAGCATGCATATTGTTAGATAAGAACATTGGGCCGCTAACTAAAGCCATGAATCATGGTGGAAGTTTCAGTTTTGGACATATATCCTCAATCTCATATGAGAACATTAATTATTGCTACATGCTTATGCATCAAAGAGGAGTCCATTATCTGTTGTCTATGTTGTCCCGGTATGGATGTCCAAGTTGAGAATAATCAAAAGCGAGAAATCCAAATGCGAGCTTTCTCCTTAGACCTTTGTACAGGCGGCATAGAGGTACCCCTTTGTGACACTTGGTTAAAACATGTGTATTGCGATTATCCCGGTAATCCGAGCTAATTAGGACAAGGTGCGGGCACTATTAGTACACTATGCATGAGGCTTGCAACTTGTAAGATATAATTTACATGATACATATGCTTTATTACTACCGTTGACAAAATTGTTTCTTGTTTTCAAAACCAAAGCTCTAGCACAAATATAGCAATCAATGCTTCCCTCTGCGAAGGGCCTTTCTTTTACTTTTATGTTGAGTCAGTTCACCTATCTCTCTCTACCTCAAGAAGCAAACACTTGTGTGAACTGTGCATTGATTATTACATACTTGCATATTGCACTTGTTATATTACTTTACATTGACAATATCCATGAGATATACATGTTACAAGTTGAAAGCAACCGCTGAAACTTAATCTTCCTTTGTGTTGCTTCAATACCTTTACTTTGATTTATTGCTTTATGAGTTAACTCTTATGCAAGACTTATTGATGCTTGTCTTGAAAGTACTATTCATGAAAAGTCTTTATGATTCAGTTGTTTACTCATGTCATTACCATTGTTTTGATCGCTGCATTCATTACATATGCTTACAATAGTATGATCAAGGTTATGATGGCATGTCACTCCGTAAATTATCTTTGTTATCGTTTACCTGCTCGGGACGAGCAAGAACTAAGATTGGGGATGCTGATACGTCTCCGACGTATCGATAATTTCTTATGTTCCATGCCACATTATTGATGATATCTACATGTTTTATACACATTATATGTCGTATTTATGCATTTTCCGGCACTAACCTATTAATGAGATGCCGAAGAGCCGATTGTCTGTTTTCTGCTGTTTTTGGTCTCGAAATCCTACAAAGGAAATATTCTCGGAATTGGACGAAATCAACGCCCGGGGTCCTATTTTTGCACGAAGCTTCCAGAAGACCGAGGGGGAAAGGAAGTGGGGCCACGAGGCGCCGACACAACAGGGCGGCGCGGCCTGGCCCTTGGCCGCGCGGCCCTGGTGTGTGGGGCCCTCGTGTGGCCCCCCGCGTTACCCTTCCGCCTACTTAAAGCCTTCGTCGCGAAACCCCCAGTACCGAGAGCCACGATACGGAAAACCTTACTGAGACGCCACCGCCGCCAATCCCATCTCGGGGGATTCAGGAGATCGCCTCCCGGCACCCTGCCGGAGAGGGGAATCATCTCCCGGAGGACTCTTCACCGCCATGGTCGCCTCCGGAGTGATGAGTGAGTAGTTCACCCCTGGACTATGGGTCCATAGCAGTAGCTAGATGGTCGTCTTCTCCTCATGTGATTCATTGTCGGATCTTGTGAGCTGCCTAACATGATCAAGATCATCTATCTGTAATTATATATGTTGTGTTTGTCGGGATCCGATGGATAGAGAATACTATGTTATGTTGATTATCAATCTATTACCTATGTGTTGTTTATGATCTTGCATGCTCTCCGTTATTAGTAGAGGCTCTGGCCAAGTTTTTACTCTTAACTCCAAGAGGGAGTATTTATGCTCGATAGTGGGTTCATGCCTCCATTAAATCTGGGATAGTGACAGAAAGTTCTAAGGTTGTGGATGTGCTGTTGCCACTAGGGATAAAACATTGATGCTATGTCCGAAGATGTAGTTATTGATTACATTACGCACCATACTTAATGCAATTGTCTGTTGTTTGCAACTTAATACTCGGAAGGGGTTCGGATGATAACCTCGAAGGTGGACTTTTTAGGCATAGATGCATGTCTGGATAGCGGTCTATGTACTTTGTCGTAATGCCCAATTAAATCTCACAATACTCATCATATCATGTATGTGCATTGTCATGCTCTCTCTATTTGTCAATTGCCCGACTGTAATTTGTTCACCCAACATGCTATTTATCTTATGGGAGAGACACCTCTAGTGAACTGTGGACCCCGGTCCATTATTTTACATTGAATACAATCTACTGCAATACTTGTTCTACTGTTTTCTGCAAACAATCATCATCCACACTATACATCTAATCCTTTGTTACAGCAAGCCGGTGAGATTGACAACCTCACTGTTACGTTGGGGCAAAGTACTTTGGTTGTGTTGTGCAGGTTCCACGTTGGCACCGGAATCTCTGGTGTTGCGCCGCACAACATCCCGCTGCCATCAACCTTCAACGTGCTTCTTGGCTCCTCCTGGTTCGATAAACCTTGGTTTCTTTCTGAGGGGAAAACTTGCCGCTGAACGCATCACACCTTCCTCTTGGGGTTCCCAACGGACGCGTGCTGTACGCGTATCACTCCACCTCCTATATAAGGGGGAGTCGAGGGACAAAGAAAGCATCGAATCATTGTCTCTCAAACCCTAGTTTTCATAATCGTCGAGTACTTTTCGGCTGAAACCTTCGAGATCTACTTGCCCTCTACTTCCAACTAAACCCTAGTCTACAACCCGTAGGCATTGACAAGTTAATCCCTTGTCAGCACCTTCGATAAACCTTGGTTTCTTTCTGAGGGAAAACTTGCCGCTGAACGCATCACACCTTCCTCTTGGGGTTCCCAACGGACGCGTGTTGTACGCGTATCAAGCATATTTTCTGGCGCCGTTGCCGGGGAGATCAAGACACGCTGCAAGGGGAGTCTCCACAATCCAATCTCTTTACTTTGTTTTTGTCTTTCTTTATTTTATTTACTACTTTGTTTGCTGAACTTATATCAAAACACAAAAAAATTAGTTGCTAGCTTTACTTTATTTACTGTCTTGCACTCTATATCAAAAACACAAAAAAAATTAGTTACTTGCATTTGCTTTACTTATTTCAACATTTTTCCTTTTAATTTTACTGTAAAAGATATACCTGTGGGACAAGGGTCTATAATTGGAAGAGATAATATAGAAGAATTTTTCACCCATGTTAGTATGCATGAAGATCTTAAAGATATACCCCTTGCAAAAGCTGTCCCTACTTATGAAGATGCCTCTGTTTGTTTGGTACGCATGATGGAAGCTAGATTTATTAGTCTCAACCCCATGATACAACACATGTTTCTTACACTTTCTGATATGGAGCGGGGAGAGAAGAGAGATTTTGTTCTAAAAGTCTTAGTGCGAGAATTTGCAGATATAGCTAAAGAAGCTAGAAAAGTTTTTATTAAGCACAAGAAACTTGGTTCATTCCCAGATTTTAAAAGAACACTTGAAAAGATGGACATGGATAGAATAAGGTACACTAATAATATTAATGATGGTGGGGAGATTAAAGCACCAATACCATGTAAGCTCCTAGCGATGCACGAAGCTCTAGATGATAATTATGCTTGGCTTGTTCCTGAAAATTTGTTTGATGAGAGCAGCAAGCCCAAGACTAATGAAAAGGGAGCCGCTGAAACTTATGTATCCAACATACTATGCATGGTTGAGAAAACTCCCAACACCCCTGGTAATGATGTCAATGCTCCATCTCTTGATAACACTTAATATACACTTTTTGCGCCTAGCTGAAAGGCGTTAAAGAAAAGCGCTTATGGGAGACAACCCATGTTTTTACTACAGTATTTTTATTTTATATTTGAGTCTTGGAAGTTGTTTACTACTGTAGCAACCTCTCCTTATCTTAGTTTTGTGCATTGTTGTGCCAAGTAAAGTCGTTGATAGTAAGGTTCATACTAGATTTGGATTACTGCGCAGAAACAGATTTCTTTGCTGTCACGAATTTCGACCTGCCTCTCTGTAGGTAGCTCAGAAAAATATGCCAATTTACGTGCGTGATCCCCAGATATGTACGCAACTTTCATTAAATTTGAGCATTTTCATTTGAGCAAGTCTGGTGCCTCAATAAAATCCATATTTACGGACTGTTCTGTTTTGACAGATTCTGCCTTTTATTTCGCATTGCCTCTTTTGCTATGATGGATGAACTTCTTTGTTCCATTAATGTCCAGTAGCTTTATGCAATGTCCAGAAGTGTTAAGAATGATTGTGTCACCTCTGAACATGTGAATTTTTATTATGCACTAACCCTCTAATGAGTTGTTTCGAGTTTGGTGTGGAGGAAGTTTTCAAGGATCAAGAGAGGGAGATGATACAATATGATCAAGGAGAGTGAAAGCTCTAAGCTTGGGGATGCACCGGTGGTTCACCCCTGCATATTCTAAGAAGACTCAAGCGTCTAAGCTTGGGGATGCCCAAGGCATCCCCTTCTTCATCGACAACATTATCAGGTTCCTCCCCGAAACTATATTTTTATTCCATCACATCTTATGTGCTTTGCTTGGAGCGTCGGTTTGTTTTTGTTTTTTTTTGTTTTGTTTGAATAAAATGGATCCTAGCATTCATTGTGTGGGAGAGAGACACGCTCCGCTGTTGCATATGGACAAATATGTCCTTAGGCTTTACTCATAGTATTCATGGCGAAGGTTGAATCTTCTTCATTAAATTGTTATATGGTTGGAATCGGGAAATGCTACATGTAGTAATTCTAAAATGTCTTGGATAATTTGATACTTGGCAATTGTTGTGCTCATGTTTAAGCTCTTGCATCATATACTTTGCACCCATTAATGAAGAAACACCTAGAGCTTGCTAAATTTGGTTTGCATATTTGGTCTCTCTAAAGTCTAGATAATTTCTAGTATTGAGTTTTGAACAACAAGGAAGACGGTGTAGAGTATTATAATATTTACAATATGTCTTTTATGTGAGTTTTGCTGCACCGGTTCATCCTTGTGTTTGTTTCAAATAACCTTGCTAGCCTAAAACTTGTATCGAGAGGGAATACTTCTCATGCATCCAAAATCCTTGAGCCAACCACTATGCCATTTGTGTCCACCATACCTACCTACTACATGGTATTTCTCCGCCATTCCAAAGTAAATTACTTGAGTGCTAACTTTAAAATTTCCATTCTTTACCTTTGCAATATATAGCTCATGGGACAAATAGCTTAAAAACTATTGTGGTATTGAATATGTACTTATGCACTTTATCTCTTATTAAGTTGCTTGTTGTGCGATAACCATGTTCCTGGGGACGCCATCAACTACTCTTTGTTGAATATCATGTGAGTTGCTATGCATGTCCGTCTTGTCTGAAGTAAGGGAGATTTACCACTTTATTGGTTAGAGCATGCATATTGTTAGAGAAGAACATTGGGCCGCTAACTAAAGCCATGAATCATGGTGGAAGTTTCAGTTTTGGACATATATCCTCAATCTCATATGAGAACACTAATTGTTGCTACATGCTTATGCATTAAAGAGGAGTCCATTATCTGTTGTCTATGTTGTCCCGGTATGGATGTCTAAGTTGAGAATAATCAAAAGCGAGAAATCCAAATGCGAGCTTTCTCCTTAGACCTTTGTACAGGCGGCATAGAGGTACCCCTTTGTGACACTTGGTTAAAACATGTGTATTGCGATGATCCCGGTAATCCGAGCTAATTAGGACAAGGTGCGGGCACTATTAGTACACTATGCATGAGGCTTGCAACTTTTAAGATATAATTTACATGATACATATGCTTTATTACTACCGTTGACAAAATTGTTTCTTGTTTTCAAAACCAAAGCTCTAGCACAAATATAGCAATCAATGCTTCCTCTGCGAAGGGCCTTTCTTTTACTTTTATGTTGAGTCAGTTCACCTATCTCTCTCTACCTCAAGAAGCAAACACTTGTGTGAGCTGTGCATTGATTCCTACATACTTGCATATTGCACTTGTTATATTACTTTACATTGACAATATCCATGAGATATACCTGTTATAAGTTGAAAGCAACCGCTAAAACTTAATCTTCCTTTGTGTTGCTTCAATACCTTTACTTTGATTTATTGCTTTATGAGTTAACTCTTATGCAAGACTTATTGATGCTTGTCTTGAAGTACTATTCATGAAAAGTCTTTGCTTTATGATTCAGTTGTTTACTCATGTGTCATTACCATTGTTTTGATCGCTGCATTCATTACATATGCATACAATAGTATGATCAAGGTTATGATGGCATGTCACTCCAGAAATTATCTTTGTTATCGTTTACCTACTCGGGACGAGCAGGAACTAAGCTTGGGGATGCTGATACGTCTCCGACGTATCGATAATTTCTTATGTTCCATGCCACATTATTGATGATATCTACATGTTTTATACACATTATATGTCGTATTTATGCATTTTTCGGCACCAACCTATTAACGAGATGCCGAAGAGCCAGTTGTTGTTTTCTGCTGTTTTTGGTTTTAGAAATCCAACAAAGGAAATATTCTCGGAATTGGACGAAATCAACGCCCAGGGTCCTATTTTTGCACGAAGCTTCCAGAAGACCGAGGGGGAAAGGAAGTGGGGCCACGAGGCGCCGCCACAACAGGGCGGCGTGGCCCAGGTCTTGGCCGCGCGGCCCTGGTGTGTGGGGCCCTCGTGTGGCCCCCGCGTTGCCCTTCCGCCTACTTAAAGCCTTCGTCGCGAAACCCCCAGTACCGAGAGCCACGATACGGAAAACCTTACTGAGATGCCGCCGCCGCCAATCCCATCTCGGGGGATTCTGGAGATCGCCTCCGGCACCCTGCCGGAGAGGCCGAGAGGGGAATCATCTCCCGGAGGACTCTTCACCGCCATGGTCGCCTCCGGAGTGATGAGTGAGTAGTTCACCCCTGGACTATGGGTCCATAGCAGTAGCTAGATGGTCGTCTTCTCCTCATGTGCTTCATTGTCGGATCTTGTGAGCTGCCTAACATGATCAAGATCATCTATATGTAATTCTATATGTTGTGTTTGTCGGGATCCGATGGATAGAGAATACTATGTTATGTTGATTATCAATCTATTACCTATGTGTTGTTTATGATCTTGCATGCTCTCCGTTATTAGTAGAGGCTCTGGCCAAGTTTTTACTCTTAACTCCAAGAGGGAGTATTTATGCTCGATAGTGGGTTCATGCCTCCATTAAATGCTGGGACGAGTGACGGAAAGTTCTAAGGTTGTGGATGTGCTTTGTTGCCACTAGGGATAAAACATTGATGCTATGTCCGAGGATGTAGTTATTGATTACATTACGCACCATACTTAATGCAATTGTCTGTTGTTTGCAACTTAATACTGGAAGGGGTTCGGATGATAACCTCGAAGGTGGACTTTTTAGGCATAGATGCATGTCTGGGTAGCGGTCTATGTACTTTGTCGTAATGCCCAATTAAATCTCACAATACTCATCATATCATGTATGTGCATTGTCATGCTCTCTCTATTTGTCAATTGCCCGACTGTAATTTGTTCACCCAACATGCTATTTATCTTATGGGAGAGACACCTCTAGTGAACTCTGGACCCCGGTCCATTCTTTTACATTGAATACAATCTACTGCAATACTTGTTCTACTGTTTTCTGCAAACAATCATCATCCACACTATACATCTAATCCTTTGTTACAGCAAGCCGGTGAGATTGACAACCTCATTGTTACGTTGGGGCAAAGTACTTTGGTTGTGTTGTGCAGGTTCCACGTTGGCGCCGGAATCTCTGGTGTTGCGCCGCACAACATCCCGCTGCCATCAACCTTCAACGTGCTTCTTGGCTCCTCCTGGTTCGATAAACCTTGGTTTCTTTCTGAGGGAAAACTTGCCGCTGAACGCATCACACCTTCCTCTTGGGGTTCCAACGGACGCGTGCTGTACGCGTATCACTCCACCTCCTATATAAGGGGGAGTCGAGGGACAAAGAAAGCATCGAATCATTGTCTCTCAAACCCTAGTTTTCATAATCGTCGAGTACTTTTCGGCTGAAACCTTCGAGATCTACTTGCCCTCTACTTCCAACTAAACCCTAGTCTACAACCCGTAGGCATTGACAAGTTAATCCCTTGTCAGCACCTTCACTAGCACTCCCACCAAATTGTTCTTTAGCAATAATATTAAGCAAACCGGGACTAACTTCAATGCTACTCCCTCTCTCATAGTTTATTAGGCACACAGGCGAAGAGGGGATGCGAGGACAACTTATAGTAAGTTTAGTAGGCATCGGTACGGGGAGATCCCGCCCGTACCGTTTGCCCGTACGATGATTCAGGAGCACCGTCTCGTCAAATACTTTCATCTCGCGTAGACGGCAAAGACCTCTGAGATACACAACTCCGCAAAACAGAGAAACACCACCTCTGATCAGATCTAGAGAAGGAACCTTGGAGAAGACAACATCTGGGCTGTTACTTGGATCCTCGGAGGACAAAGCATCATCCCTTCATAATCAATCGCTGCATAACCAATAGAATTCACCTCCAACCATATTTGTAATCTTGATTGCTATTGTGGATTTGTGTTCGAATTCATTTCATTCCTTTCATCCCCTCCATAAGATTATGATGATGTTCTTGATTGCTTCCATGTGTGAGTAGTTCCTTTAGTTCTTGGTGAGATGCAGAAACCCTAGCATGAATATGAGATGAATCTAATATGATTTATGATTTTAAGTACTAATATGTGTTAGTTCTCTCTCTCGATATTATGTGTTGTGCACCATGTAATACTTACCTTATGGTCTTGAGAGGGAACTACACTTTGAAGTGTGGTAAAGTGAACGGCGAGAAGTGACATTACCATATCGACACTTTAATACATGGATGAGGGGGATAAAGAGGGACTCACCAAGCTCATAACAATAACCACAGGGTAAATACCTTAATAGAACTAGTCAATATGTGGCTTTTAGAAGACTAACTGATGTGGTTATTTAGAGATGCGATGACCGATGACTTTCTGGGCGCATCTTGTTACGGGGCTCTCCCCACACACAATAAGATTAAAATCATATTTCATCTTGATTAACATGAATCCTAATGCGAGAGGCAGATCCAATAATCCCTGAGTACACTTTGTCTTATTAAGTTTCAACCCATTTTCTATAACGCTTTTACTGCTTTATTTACTTTATTGCAACCAATTACAACCATCCCCTAAAAACATTTTGAGATTAGATAACATTTTACAAGTAATCTTTAATAGGTAGTAGCAAGGGGCATTAAGACCTTTACTAGTATCTCGCTGGTCCGATACTCTTATTTCTAAACTAGCTACAATTGATCTATGTACTTGCAGTCATCAATTAGTAACTCCCCAAAATATCAATATAAAACATGGATATAACATTGTATATGATGCAAATATATGGGAATATGTATCAATAAACTATAAGCATTTTACATGCATCAACACCCACGCCGAGTTTGTCAAGCCGATAGATACAAGCTTCACTGAGCAAGAGCATTGTGAAAGTGAAACAACCATGCTTGATTTTTCCGGATGTGAGGGAGCTTACATGTTTCCATATTAATTCCACGCCAAAGAGATTGATGAGTATAACAACAATAAAATATAACCGAACCATCTTCAATTGAAAAGGAGCATCGTAGTGAAGAGGGAGAAGATCTAGAAAAGAAGGAAGAAAAGATGTTGGAAAATCATCAAAAGGCAGAGCAAGATATCGTCCAGGTCATGCAACCATCACGCTCTCCCAATGTCTTTGTAACAACCCAATATTTAGGAGCAAACGAGGGGTAGTTGCGTGTGAATTTAAAATATGGGATTTTTTTGTGCTCAAAACAAAACACAAAGAGATCAGAGACTCTCTTAAATTGGTGACTGTGTTTTAGGTCACTAGTCGAGTGTGATGGATTTTCACATGATCTTTGTTGATATTATGATTTAGATGGAATAATTTGAACCAAGTTCAAATTTGGACTTATAAAATTTAAATCATATTTGAATTGGAAACACAAGATAATATTGGTAGTTCACAAATGAATACATTATACAATAAGCAGAAATAATCTTTATTGATATCAACATAATATTTGATTGTCTTTACAAAATAGAGTGAATAAAATAATATTACAATTAAAAGATTTTTGAAGAATAAAACAAAACCCTAATCTAAATCTTTACAATCTTCTTCTTAATTTTGAGACTTGGAGAAACATAAATAGAAATGCCACTTAGTAACGGTAAAAAATAAAGGGTTACAAAATTGAGATATTTCTATAGGCGAGATCATCGAGAAAGGGGGATGAATCTCTGTTGAAAATTGCACCAGCAAGATTTGTTTAGATAAAGGGAATATATTTTAACATCATTTGGATAAAGTCCGAGAGTATTACTAGAAGTTGTTAAATGAATAGGATATCACCGAACTAAACCTTACTCAACGAAGTTCTACCTATGCATCCTTGAAATTAAGGTACGACAACATAGTTAGATGCATCAAGGTTAGTACATCGATCACTAAAAGTAGATAACGACTCCTAATAATAATCTAGATAAAATTTTCAGTTTAATTACAGAAAAGCCAAGAATGCTAAGCTTGTATAAATCCACATAGAAATACATCCCAGAGTTTCTATCCACATTTTGGGCCAGATAAAGCAGTTGTGGCAAATGAAAGCTCTATACTATGCGTAAGATAGTCACATACATCATTATTGAGCAACCATGGCAACTAGAGAAGGTCAACTGAAGTCACAACATCATAGATTAAACCAAGATAAGCTTCAGTCAAAGCCAGTTGATCACCACACATGTTTACCAAGCCATATCATGCACAATCTCATCCTCTTCCTTAAAAAAATTTAAGGAAGAGAATGCATACACTAGCTAAATGAACTTAATACATTATATATAAATCACAACAATAAACCCAAGTTCTTCAAGATATAACAAGGATACCAATGAAGTTGTACAATTGAAACTATTATTTAAACAAGCAGCAGAAACAATTTTATACGAAAAGTTAACTGTCAAACCTACCAGACAATTCAGAATGAAGAAATGATTAAACCCAAGTATCTGACTAACAAACTCTCACCTAAAGAACATCAGTGACCACTGATAGTATCCAATCAAGCTTCAACGTAATAGAACCCTAGAACGAACTTATACTGCAAGCATCAATGATCGAAACCCTAAACCTAAACATCAAGAGATTGAATGACGGTGGAGAAGATTAGAGAGGGAGAAGAGATGAAGAAGAACCGTACTAAGGCCGGAGGCAACCACCATTGCATGGAGAGGCAAAGCTCGCGCAGCCACAATGGCTGCAGCAAATTGGGGAAGAGGCCGGCGTTAAGCCAGCAATACCAGAGGAAGCGCACACACCAGAGTGCCCACGACCACCAAAAGCACACCAGGGAACCATGAATCAAAGGCCGGCACCATCGGAGCACTTTGAGGCTAACACCACAGAAACCCTAGCTTTCAATTGGGGTTGTGCATAGCTACGAGAGGAGGGGATCCATAGATCGAATTGGATAGAACTATAGAGCGGAAGGAGGTACGTCGAGTGTGCCCAACATGGATGGTAGAGGTGGCCTGAGACAGTGGCAATCATCGGGTGACATAGGGACCGCAAGCGTCCTAGGATTAAGAGGTGAGAAGAAGAGAGAGAGATAGAGATAGAGAGAGAGAGAGATAGTGGTCTTGTCGGTCTATAGATTGATCAACCGACCAAGCCAAGACGGTTCGACCTAACCCACTCGCGATGCTTTGACTATTGGAGCGAGGGCAAGTTTGCTAAATTAATAAATCCTTGAAAATTCCTAAATACCTAAAACATCTCTCTATCCTCAATAAAATACAAATAAATAAATAAAAGTATACAAAACTCACTAAAATTATTTTCTACAGAAGAAAATCAAACCAAGAGAAGATTATGCGTACCAGTGACTGTGAAACCACCCGTTGATTGTCTCGGAGGCCTAGTTGACTCGGTGATAATCCCTTCTCGTGATCCTTCATTAATTAGATTTGATTTTCTCCTTAAAGTGTCATTTACACATAAAAAATAAATAACCAAAGAGATTTACACATCTATGCCAAAAGGTAGTGGTTAAGAGAAGGTTTAGAAACATATTTCCATCATAATAGTGAATAATATTTGGTTTAAATGACAATGAAGATGAGTTCTTTTACCACTTCTTAGTGATTATTTTCAGTTTTTGGCGTCTTCATGCTAAAGGGGAGACTCGGTGTTCAAATAGGCTAGTAAGTGGGTTTTGGTTGATAGATACAAGACTTGATCTTATTTTATATCTCTAAGTTCATGTAAACTATATTTTTTGTGTCTGTTCTTCCTGGTATACAAGCTAAAATGCTAGGGTGCTTACATGTGATGAGTTACATCATATGATATTGTAGGGGTTCGTAGCATAGAAAATAAAAAATTTATCAGATACTATGTACTTCGGAGTTACATCATATGATATTGTATTGTCCGGTGTTAGTGATTAACATGATCTCATGGTTGAAGGATTTAAGTTACTATTTACTTGAGAGCTACATCAAAATGAACTTAATGACTTGATCCGATTGCTATGCTTACTATGGGTGTGTCACTAGTAGAAATATGGGCATCAATACCGGTTCCAAAGGCCCTTTTGTACCGGAAATGCAACCGGTACAAAAGATTCGGGACAACCCCCCCCCTTTGGTACCGGTTCCTTACGAACCGGTATTAAAGGGGCCTCCACGTGGGCACCCAGGAGTCCGCAGAGCAAGAGACCTTTGGTACCGGTTTGTAACACGAACCGGTACCAAAGGTTGGCTACCGCGGCAGAGAAAGTGCATAAATCTCTGTTGCGGCAGAGAATTCAGGGTTTAGGGTTTTAGGAGGGGTTTAGGGGTATCAGACCGTTTCATTGTACAAGGATCACGTCAATGCGCCAGAAAAGCGTTTGGGTTTAGGTAGTACATGAAGATCAAGGTGATGCATATCAACTTGGTGCATATAATATAACACATGTAATTGCAAAAGATCGCAAATTAAGTAGTACATGCATGAAGCTCGATCTTCATGCATAGTGGTACTCACCGAGGCATACTATCTATTACATGTAGCATAGTGGTACTCTCCGAGTCAAACTATATATTACATGTAGATCTTCATTCATAGTGGTACTCTGCGAAGTTAGGTATGACGTCCCGAAGGAAAAATCCCGCCAATTCCTCGCCAATTGCTTTGAACCGGTGCTCGATTGAGATCTTGTCCCGCTTTCTTGCCAACTGTAAAAGAATGAGATACAAATGAATACATGAGCTATGTGTGTGTATATATATATATCAAATCACAATCAAACAATTATGACTGAATCTCAGCACAAGTTATGGTAACAAAATAAATTTGTGAATATTGTTTTCGTACCTCTCTATTTCTTTGATTATTCGTTCTCTCGCTGACAATCTTGTGGATGTACTCGCAAATGTAGTATCCACATAGATTAGTCCCATCTGGTTGTTTCGCGCATTTCTATACAAGAATATAATTCAATCAAACAATAATCAAGTATGATAAAGGTGTGTGGACCTAGGTAGTACTACTTACTTTGTTCGCACGCCATATCAGCTTCGGTTTCCATCCACCGGTCAGATCTTCCTGGATGAATGTTTGCCATACGCTGCCCGACAAAAGAAAATGCATAAAAGAGTTATCAATTTGTTGATATTAGGAAATTGACGAAAAAACCGACAGGAATTAAAATTACTTTTTGAGCATATCAAAAGCCGTCTTGTATAGTATAGGCTATTTGGTTAGTGAGTCAAAGACTTCAACATCTCCACCGTACATTTTAATGATGATAAGAATAAAGTGGAACCTACGCACGTTTAAATATGCAGTGTCGTAGATATAACTCATAAGTTAAAATATTAACATATGGTGAGAAAAAATAGAATGTGTTATAAGACAGTAACAATCACTTAAGTTGTAAGGCCAAAGTATTATCTTTTTGTCACGTTGTCGCTTCAAAAACCTTAGCAAAGTCTCCAGTGTATCCTTGTTATAGATGGGATCTTCTGTGGTTCTTTCATGCATTGTATCTGGGTCAATGAACCCAATGTTCGTGATTTCACCCCTTTTGCATTCGAGCTTCTTCGATCTGCATAATATAGGGCACAAAAGATTAAATTGATGATAATTTGCACACAATA